>NC_041229.1:16102587-16105893 GCF_002837175.3 Physeter macrocephalus | reverse complement strand
GGAGCCTGTGCTCCGCAACGGGAGAAGCCACAACAGTGAGTGGCCCGCATACAGAAAAAAAAAAAAAAAAACAACAGTAAATGTGGGGTGGAGGGAGTAAAATTGAAGGGTTGTTAAAATGCATTCGAACTTAAGAGATCAGCAACTTAAAATAATCATATATATGTAGACTGCTATATATAAATCTCAGGGTAACCAAAAATCTATAATACATACACACACAAAAAAAGAGAAAGGAATTCAAACATAACACTAAAGATAGTCACCAAATCACAAGGGAAGAGAACAAAAGAAAAAGAAAGGAACAAAAAAGAACTACAAAAACAATTCCCCAAAATTAACAAAATGGCAATAAGTCCATACCTATCAATAATTACTTTAAATGTAAATGGACTAAATGCTCCAATCAAAAGATATAGAGGGGCTGAATGGATACAAAAACAAAACCCATATATATATATATATGCTGCCTACAAAATGCCGATCCAAAGACACACACAGTCTGAAAGCGAGGGGATGGAAAAAGGTATTCCACACAAATAGAAGAGAAAGCTGAAGAAGCAACACTTATGTCAAACAAAATAGACTTTAATAAACACAGTTACAAGAGACAAATAAGAATATTACATAATGATCAAGGGATCAATCCAAGAAGAAACTATAACAATATAAATTTATATGCACCTAACATAAAAACACCTAAATACATAAAAAATATTAAAAGACACAAAGGGAGAAATTGGCAGTAACACAATAATAGTAGAGGACTTTAATACCCCATTTACATCAATGGGCATATCATTTAGACAGAAAACCAATAAGGAAACACTTAAATGACACATTAGACAGGTGGCCTTAATAGATATATATATAGAACATTCCATCCAAAAGCAGCAGAATACACACTATTTTCAAGTTCAAATGGAACATTCTGCAGGATAGGTCACATATCAAGTATCTTTTCTGACTACAATGCTGTAAGACTAGAAATCGACTACAAAAAAACTGCAAAAAAACACAAATATGTGGAGGCTAAACAATATGCTATTACACAACCACTGGATCACTGACAAAATCAAAGAAGAAATCAAAAGATACCTGGAGACAAATGAAAAAAAAACAAAACAATGATCCAAATCTATGGGACACAGCAAAAGGAGTTTTAGAGGGAGGTTCATAGCAATATAAGTCTATGTCAGGAAACAAGAAAAATCTCAAACAACCTAACCTTACACCTAAATAAACTAGAAAGAGAAGAACAAGCAAAGCCAAAAGTTAGTAGAAGGAAAGAAATCATAAACATCAGAGCAGAAATAAATGAAATAGAGACTTTAAAAAAATAGGAAAGATCAATAACACTAAAAGCTGGTTCTTTGCAAAGATAAACAAAATTGATAAACCATTAGCCAGACTCATCAAGAAAAAAGAGACAGGGCCCAAATCAATAAAATCAGATATAAAAAAGGATTTACAATCAAAATCACAGAAATACAAAGGGTCATAAGAGATTACTATGAACAATTATATGAGAGTAAAATGGAAAACCTAGAAGAAATGGACAAATTCCTAGAAATGTACAATCTCCCAAAACTAAAGCAGGAAGAAACAGAAAATATGAACAGACCAATTATCAGTAATTAAATTGAATCAGGAATAAAAACTCCCAACAAATAAGAGCCCAGGACCAGACAGAATCACAGGTGAATTCTACCAAACATTTATTTTTTTATTATTATTATTTTTTTTTTTTTTCACTGCGCCACCAGGGAAGCCCTCTACCAAACATTTAGACAAGAGTTAACACCTAGCCTTCTCAAACTATTCCAAAAAATTGCAGGGGAAGGAGCACTTCCAAACTCATTCTGAGACTAGCATCACCCTGATACCAAAACCAGAAAAAATAGCACACACGCAAAAAAATTACAGACCAATATCACTGATAAACATAGATTCAAAAAATCCTCAACAAGATATTAGTAATCTGAATTCAATGATACATTAAAATGATCATACACCATATTCAAGTGGGATTTATCCCAGGGATGCAAGGAAGCTCAATATCTGCAAATCAATCAATGTGATACACAATGTTAACAAACTGAAGAATAAAAATCCTATGATCATCTCATTAGATACAGATAAAGCTTTTGACAAAATTCAACATCCATTTATGATTTAAAAAAACTCTCAACAGAGTGGGTATAGGGGGAACATACCTCAACATGATAAAGGCCATATATAATATCATACTCTATGGTGAAAAGCTGAAAGCATTTCCTCTAAGATCAGGAACAAGACAAGGATGCCCACTCTTGCCATGTTTAGTCAACAAAGTATTGGAAGTCCTAGCCACAGCTATCAGACAAGAAAAAGAAATGAAATGAATCCAAATTAGAAAGAAAGAAGTAAGATAGTCACTGTTTGCACATGACATGATACTATACATAGAAAATCCTAAAGATGCTACCAAAAAACTACTAGACTTCATCAATGAATTTGGTAAAGTTACAGGATACAAAATCAATATACAGAAATCTGTTGCATTTCTATACACTAACAATGAACTATCAGAAAGAGAAATTAAGAAAACAGTCCTATTTACAATTGCAACAAAAAGAATAAAATACTTAAGAATAAATCTAACTAAGGAGGTAAAAGACTTGTACTCAGAAAATTATAAGATACTGATGAAAGAAGTTGAGGACAACACAAACAGATGTAAAGATATAACATGCTCATGGGTTGGAATAATTAATAATGTTAAAATGACCATACCACGCAAGGTAGTCTACAGTTTCAATGCAATCCCTGTCAAAATACTTACGGCATTTTTCACAGAACTAGAACAAATAACCTTAAAATATATATGGAAACACAAAATACCCCAAATAGCCAAAACATCTTGAGAAAGAAAAAGCTGGAGGAATTACACTCCTTGATTTCAAACTACATTACAAAGCTACAATAACCAACACAGTATGGTAAGGACACACACACACACACACACACACACACACACACACACACACAAAGACACATAGATCAATGCAACAGAATAGACAACCCAGAAATGAACCCACACTTATATGGGCAATTAATCTACAACAAAGGAGGCAAGAATATACAATGGGGAAAAAACAACCTCTTCAATAAATGATGTTGGGAAAACTAGATAGCTACACGCAAAAGAATCAAACTGGACTACTTTCTCACACCATGAACAAAAATAAGTTCAAAATGGATTAAAGACTTAAAGGTAAGATCTGAAACCATAAAACTTCTAGAAGAAAACATAGGCAGTATGCT
>NC_041229.1:15960050-16102577 GCF_002837175.3 Physeter macrocephalus | reverse complement strand
TTGGAAGTCCTAGCCACAGCTAACAGACAAGAAAAAGAAATGAAATGAATCCAAATTAGAAAGAAAGAAGTAAGATAGTCACTGTTTGCACATGACATGATACTATACATAGAAAATCCTAAAGATGCTACCAAAAAACTACTAGACTTCATCAATGAATTTGGTAAAGTTACAGGATACAAAATCAATATACAGAAATCTGTTGCATTTCTATACACTAACAATGAACTATCAGAAAGAGAAATTAAGAAAACAGTCCTATTTACAATTGCAACAAAAAGAATAAAATACTTAAGAATAAATCTAACTAAGGAGGTAAAAGACTTGTACTCAGAAAATTATAAGATACTGATGAAAGAAGTTGAGGACAACACAAACAGATGTAAAGATATAACATGCTCATGGGTTGGAATAATTAATAATGTTAAAATGACCATACCACGCAAGGTAGTCTACAGTTTCAATGCAATCCCTGTCAAAATACTTACGGCATTTTTCACAGAACTAGAACAAATAACCTTAAAATATATATGGAAACACAAAATACCCCAAATAGCCAAAACATCTTGAGAAAGAAAAAGCTGGAGGAATTACACGCCTTGATTTCAAACTACATTACAAAGCTACAATAACCAACACAGTATGGTAAGCACACACACACACACACACACACACACACACACACACACACACACACACAAAGACACATAGATCAATGCAACAGAATAGACAACCCAGAAATGAACCCACACTTATATGGGCAATTAATCTACAACAAAGGAGGCAAGAATATACAATGGGGAAAAAACAACCTCTTCAATAAATGATGTTGGGAAAACTAGATAGCTACACGCAAAAGAATCAAACTGGACTACTTTCTCACACCATGAACAAAAATAAGTTCAAAATGGATTAAAGACTTAAAGGTAAGATCTGAAACCATAAAACTTCTAGAAGAAAACATAGGCAGTATGCTCTTTGATATCAGTCTTATTCATATTTTTTGAATATGCATCCTCAGACAAGAGAAACAAAAGCAAAAATAAACAAAAGGGAGTACATCAAACTAAATAGCCTTTGCTGAGCAAAGGAAACTATCAACAAAAAAAAATTTCACCTACTGAATAGGAGAAGATATTTTCAAATGCTGTATTTGATAAGACGTTAATATCCAACATATACAAAGAACTCAAACAAGTCAACATCAAAAAACAAACAACCCAACTGAAAAATGAGCAGAGGATTTGAATAGACATTTTTCCAAATAATACATACAGATCACCAACAAGCACATGGAAAGATGTTCAACATCACTAATCATCAGAGAAATGCAAATCAAAAACACAATGAGATATCACCTCACACTTCTCAGAAAGGCTAATATCAAAAAGGCAACAAATAACAAGTGTTGGCAAGGGTGTGGAGAAAAGGGAACTCTCCTGCACTGTTTGTGGGGATATAAATTGGTGCAGCCACTATGGAAAACAGTATGGAGGTTCCTCAAAATATTAAAAAGAGAATTACCATATAGTCCAGCAATTCCACTCCTGAGTATCCAAAGAAAACAAAAACACTAATTTGAAAAGATATATGTACCCTTATGTTCATTGCAGTATTATTCACAATAACCAAGATGTGAAGGCAACTTAAGTGTCCATGAATAGATGAATGGATAATGAAGATGTGGTATACACACACACACACACACACACACACACACACACACACACACACACATAATGGAATATAACTCAACCATAAAAAAGAATGAAATCTGGGACTTCCCTGGCAGTCCAGTGGTTAAGACTCTGCATTTCCACTGCAGGGGGTACGGGTTCAGTCCCTGGTCAAGGAAATAAGATCCCACATGCTGTGTGGTATGGCAAAATAAATAAATAAATAAAAATGAAATCTTGCCATTTTCAAAAATATGGATGGGCCTAGAGGGTATTATGCTAAGTGAAATAAGTCAGACAGAGAAAGACAAATACTGTATTATTTCACTTACATGTGAAATTTTAAAAACAAAACAAATGAACAAACATTACAAAACCTAAACAGAGTCATGCATGCAGAGAACAAACAGGTGGTTGCTAGAGAGGGTGGGATGGACAATCAAAACTACAAACTTCCAGTTATAAGATAAATAAGTTCTAAGGATGTAATGTACAACATGATAAATATAATTAGTATACTGCTGTTTTTTATATATGAAAGTTGCTAAAAGAATAAATCCTAAGAGTTCTCATCACAAGAGAAAAATATTTTTTCTATTTCTTTAATTTTCTATCTATATGAGATTATGGATATTCACTAAACTTTTGGCAGTCATTTCATGAAGTGTGTAAGTCAAATCATTATGCGGTACACCTTAAATTTATACAATGATGTATGTCAATTATATATCAATAAAAGTGGAAGAAAAAGATACAGTAGAGGTTTTGGAGGACAAATGATGAATGGAGTTTGAGCTCAGGCCCTTCCACAGTGAGTCCCTCGAGGCTATCAAGCCACTCTGTGGTTACTTTGGCATCTGGCAGAATATTTATTTTGCTTCCCTGGATTAAAAGTTATTACGGTGGGGGGTGGGAGGGAGGAGTGAAGTGGAAACCCCTGAAACCACCTCTGGCCAAGATAGTATATCAGAAACAGTACTGCAACTGGAGTATTGCAGAAGTTCCCACCACCATCAAAGAATTATAAGGTGTGGGCGTAATAGTCCACATCTTATCCCTTTTCAAATCTCAGCCTTATGAAAACGTGGCTGATTGTGACAGACGATAGTTTATGACTAAATTTAACAAGGTTGTTGTCCCATTTGCAGCTGATATGGCAGACATGATATCCATCCAGGATTCGATCAACCCAGTTTGGACTGTAGCTAATGATTTGGCAAATGTATTCTTGATCCCCATCAGCAAGAAAGATGAAAAAAATAGTGTGCATTTACATGGTCAGGCAGCAGTACACAGGCACTGTATTTCCAAAGGGCTATATTAACTCTTCGCTAAAGTGTAGTGCACAAGGACCTTGTTCACCTTGACATTCTGCAGACCTTCTGAAGGTCTACTATCAAGATAGTAGACAACCATATATTTATGATTTATACACAGGGATTACAATGGACAAACTAACCTTAAAATATCATATAGCATATACACAAGTTTGTATGAGTTCAATTAACACCCACACTGGTCTAACCTCGTAAAATAAGAACTCCACCAATCATGAACTTAGATGTCACAGCAATGTCAAATTGCTGTAGAATTTTCTAAAAGCATACCTCTCAATTTCTGCATTTATCTCATTGCAGAGCAGTAACAAACAGTTCACAAACTGGCACCAGTCCACAAACCACACTGTCAGTTAGCAATACTATAGATGGCCTAGGGAAAAATGAGTGCAACAAAGAAGAAATTCCACGAAGATTAAGGATTCTGCCGTATATTGAAATTTTTAGGATGCTGGTGGTCTGGGGCAGGTTGAGACACTTTCTCTAAGATAAATGACAAGTTCTTGTATCTCATTCCTCCTACCATTTGCATTGGTGTAAGAACATGCCCTTGGGAATACTGTTTTGATCCATTATCAGGTGACTTTGAAGGCTTTCAAAAAGAACAGCCTCTGTAGCATATCCAGGCTGTGTGTGCAAGTTGTCATGTCACTTAGACCATATGAACAAGAGGCAGAGAAATGTATCCATAACATACAGCAGTATTTAGTGGAATCTTTTACAAGCACCAACTGGTGAGACCTCTGACATGCTATTTTAGTAGCCCTAGTAGAGACTGAACCCATATGAAATCAACAAATTGCATAACCAGAGCTGCCCATTAATAGTGTGGGTATTATCAGATCCACCAAGTTATAAGGTTGAGTGGGCATAACAGCAATCCATTATGCAATGCAAATGGCACATTTCAGATTGAGGCAGAGCAGATCCAGAAAATACAAGTCAATTATACTACGTGAGCCAGACTCCCATGTCTACTATATGTTTGCCGATTCCTCTGCCCCAATTCACGTTTATTACCTCATGGGGTAGAAGAATTCTTAAACGAACTAAGGGGAAAAAAAAGACCTCAGGCTGGTTTGTAAAGAGTGCAATATGATAGTACTAGCCAAAACTTGCTGCTGCATTAAAGCCCTACTCAAGAGTGACAAAAGGAAATTTTCTCAGTGGTAAATATTCCCAGAGGGCAGACAAGGAACATTATGCTTCATCATTTACTGTGGGTGAAGGAAAAGAAACCTGAGCTGTGTATATACATGATCTCTGGGTAGCAGATGGCTTGGTTGGAAGGAGCCTGGAAGGAAAAGAATTGGAAGATCAGAGACAAGGAGGTCTGGTGAAGAGTTACATAGACCTGTGGGCACATAGGTGGGCACAAAATATGCAGATCTTTGTATCTGCTCATGCTCAGCAGAGGTCATTCACTATAAAAGCAGCCCTCAACAACCAGGTAGAATTGTCCCGTGAAATCAGCCAACCCATCTCCCCAGCCAACAAGTGCTGATGCAACGATCTCATGAACAGAGTGACAGTGTGGCAAGGATGGAAACCACACGGGGCCCCAAAGCATAGGCTTCCTCTCGTCATGACTGATTTACCTATTTTCAGTGATGACTGCCTGACATGCCAGCAGCAGAGACCTACCCTGAACCCTTGATATGGCACAATTTCTGAAGGAGATCAGCCAGCCACTTGGAGACTTTCAATGACATCAGACTCCTTGCTCTCTGGAGGAGACATCCATTTGTCCTTACTGAAATTGATACTCTCAATATAAGTGTGCCCTCCTGCCTACAAAACCTCCACTGGCACTGCCATCCAAGGACTTATAGTATGCCTAACCTATCAACATGGTCTCCCATATAGCACTGCCTTGGATCAAAGCTCCTATTTTATGTCGAAGGAGGTACACCAATGGACACATGATCATGGGATACACTGGTTAAACCAAGTACCCCATCACCCAGAAACAGCCAGTCCAAGTAGTGACTAGTCTTTAATGCTCCAGATAAGATGCCAGTGAAGGGTCGAGATGAAGATACATTATATGTGTTGAAGTAATGACCTACATATGGTGCTGTACTCCAATAGCTAGAATTAATGGAAGTGGGAATCAAGGGGAAGAAATAGGAGTGGTCACTCTCAACATCACTTCCAGTGACTCAAATACAGAATTTGTCCTTCCTAACTTCACAAGATTACGCTAGCCAGGTTAGAGGTCCTTGTTCCCAGGGGCAGAATACTTTTGTCAGGGGTCACGGTAAGGGTTCCACTGAACTGAAAGTTGTGAATTTTGAGTTCCTCATGTCAATGAACTAAGAGGCAAAGAAACGTGTTAATTTAATGGCAGGGAAACCTACCCTGATTATCATAAGTTAGAGTTGCTGCCACACAATAAGGGCAGGGAAGAGTGTGTCTGGTACCCAAGCTGTTCACAGGTATGTCACTTGGTGCCCAGAGATAATACTTAGTATGCAATTATAGAAACAATAGCCCAACAAGGGCTACTAAGGGCTAAGATGCCTCATGGATGAACGGCTGGGTGCCCTTACCAAGACCAGTCACAATACTCAGGAAAACCAGAATGATTGGGAGGAGAGAAAGATGATGAATATCAATTACAACTTTGGGGCGAACTAAGCAACAGTAGTTTCCTTTATTAACCGCTTGCTTTGGGTCTTTTCAGAGATTGTGCCTAGCCTCTATTTTAAAGGGAACTCTGAAACTTACTGGACTCGTATCTCCACTCAGATAGTGAAGGCATCTTCTTTCATTAAAATGGGGAAGGTTCAGCATAAGCAAGGCATGGAACCAATAAACATCAAGCAGTAGCATGTGGTTCAGGCAGAATACGTGACGGGGTCATAGGGAGTGTGCTAAGACTTGTCTAAGGTCACGTGGAGAAGCAGAAGAGGAAGCCTCAAACCTAGGGCTTCTCATCTTAAATATCAAACTTTCCCCTGCATCTTGCTTTTTACTTTATTGAGTAAGAGCCACAGAGTGAGTCTCTGGTGATATCAAGATGTGCTCACTATGGTTGCTACCCTCAAGTACTAATTTAAATTTGTTTTTAAGCATATATTCTCAAGTAAAGAATAACACAAGGCAGCCAGAGCTCAGTGCCAAAGAAATTGTACAGTCAGACAGTACTACAAAGACTCCGGAGGAAAAAATACTTCCCCAAGAAGGGCCAGGTGGGCAGACCCCACCTGTTGATCTTAAATCCAGCTTTACCAATACCCACATAGAAGCAGAGGTTGGGGGAGGGCTTTTCTTGCCAATGCAATGACCTTTAATTTGGGACAGCCCTTGTGCTGAATATGAAGCTAGGTGGACATCTGTATGCCTTATGAATGCTCACATTCTCTGCATGTCAGACTCTTCCCCAGCCCCCCTACTACTTGCTCAGTCGACCTAGGTACAAAGCGGCCATGGTGGCATGGATGAAGGCTACTCATGGGATTGACAACATGCACTTTGTGTCACCAAGGCTGACTTGCTTTTCACTCTTGCTGAGTGCCCAGCTTGCCAAAAGCAGAAACCAACACTGAGCCTCCTGTGTGGCATCATTTCCCAGGGAGACCAGAGGCAGTTTAAATAATTGGACCCCTTCCACCATGGCGGGGACAAAGAGTTGTCCTCACCGGGATAGACACATATTCTGGGTTTGGATTTGCTGTCCTTGCTTGTAACACTTCTGCTAGCACCACCCTCCATGGGCTTATAAAATGCCTTATTCACCATCATGGTATTCCTCACAACATTGCTTCTAATCAAGGAATTCATTTCTCAGCAAAAGAAGTGTGGCAATGGGCTCAGGCCCGTGGAATTCATTCTTATTACATAGCTCATCAACCAGAAACAAATGGTCCCAAAGAATCTCGGAATGAGCTACTGGAGCCTTAGCTATGGTTCCAGTTGGGAGACAACCCTCTGAAAAAAATGGGGTCTGTCTTACAGAATGCAGTATGCACTTTGACTCAGTGACCAATATATGGTGCTACATAGAAATCTTCCATAATAGGAGGCAGAGATCTTAGAATCTCTGCTGTGGGAGTACCTCCTCTCACTCTGACACCTAAAAACTCTCAGAATTTTTGCTTCCTGTCACTACAACTTTGAGCTCTGCTAATTTGGAGGTCTTGGTTTCCAAGGGAGAAAATCTTCCACCAGGATAAATACCAATGGTTCAACTGAGTTAGAATTTGAGACTTCCCCCTGGCCATTCTGGGGTCCTGTGCCACTGAAGCAACAGGCAAAAAAGCGAGCATTACTCTACTAATTGGGATGATTAATACCAAAAGGGAATTTAATTGCAGAAAAGACTTTGTCTGGAGCCTAGGGGATTCTCAGGGACATCCCTCACTACTTTTGTGTCCAAGAGTAAACAGTAATGCAAAATCACAACAACCACAAATACACAGAATCTCTAAGGACTAGGACTCTTCAGGAATAAAGTTTTGGGTCACTCCCACACTCCACCAGGTAAAAAAACAATGACCAGATAGTATCCTGGATGAGGATGATGAAAACACAAAAATGTGAACAGGTAGTGTAAGAAGGAATATATATATTTAATATAATTTATTTATATGTAATTTATTTGTATAATTTACTTTGATATATATACTTTATGACCAGTTATACGGACAAGGACTATGGCAGTGCATATTTTCTTCCTGTGTATGTGTGTGTGTGTTATTTTACCTTCTGTCCTCCTTCCCTTGTTGTCACATACGTTGTTAGAAGTTAACTTTGCAATAAAGAAGAAAATACTCGGACGGCACGGAGAGAAGCTTCATCCGGGATTCGCCACGTGCTTTATCCACGTGGTTTTCAGAAAAAAAAACGGGGAATCCGGGCGCTACAGTGGCCATTCTCCGGTGGCTGGAGCATGTTACCCAGAAACTGCTCCCTCAGAAGCCGATGGGAGCGGCTGGCGGGCGGCGCTCTTGGGGTCACCGAGCATGCTGGGAGGTGTGGTCCCGGCGCGGCCCGAGGATTCTGGGTAGTGTAGTCCTGGCGTCCTGCTGGAGTGCCCCCCCCACCCCTCCCCCAGCTGGGGGCTCGAATGACCCCTTGTTCTTTGGTGGCGCTGGTGAGTGTGGCGCCAGCGGGACCCTCGCCGCAGCCGTGCCCTTCCCCGCGCGGAAAGCAGGTCCACTCCTGATGCCTTTAAGTAAGAGGAAACCCTACCCTGCCGGATCTTGAGAGTTTCCATTGACTCTCCTGAAACTTTCGGTTCTCGTTCTGACCCCTGTGGCTCCTGCCTGCCCAGAGAGGACTGCCTGGTGGGCCAGGGGAGGACTCCTGGGCTCCTGACAGCCCAGCCTCAGGCACACATGGCATTCAGAGATGTGGCTGTGGATTTCCCCCAGCAGGAGTGGATGCTGCTCAGCCCAGCTCAGAGATCCCTGTACTGGGAGGTGATGCTGGAGAATTACAGCAACCTGGTCTCACTGGGGATTCCATTTTCTAAACCAAAACTCATCACCCAGCTGGAGCAAGGGAAGGAAACCTGGAGAGAAGAGAGAAAATGCCCACCGGCCACTGGCCCAGCAGAACCAAAGCCAGAACTCCAGCTCAGTCCTTTCTGCCCTCCGGATTTCTCCAGTCAGAAATTCCGCATGCAGCATATGCTGTGTAGTCATCCTCCCTGAATCTCCTCGTGCTTGTGTGCAGAAGATCCTGCCCAGCAGCAAGCCTACGATGGAAGTTCCCGGAACGATAAAGCAGAAGGTCAGGAGAGAGAAGGTACCCAGCCTTTGGAAAGACAAAGAAAAGGACTTCAGGCACTTTCCCCAGGCCGCCACCCCAGAGGCTCTAGGGATGGCATCCAAGGCGTGGAGGTAGAGGCCAGCCAGCTCAGAGGGGGAACTCCGAGGAAACAGACAGACTGTTGAAGAGGACAGAAGTGTTAGGATTTGGACCAGTCAACTGTGGGGAGTGTGGACTGGGCTTCAGCAAGATGACAAACCTGCTCAGTCACCAGAGGATACACTCAGGGGAGAAGCCTTATGTGTGCAGGGTGTGTGAGAAGGGCTTTAGCCTAAGGAAAAGCCTTGCCAGACACCAGAAGGCACACTCAGGGGAGAAGCCTGTCGTATGCAGGGAGTGTGGGTGAGGCTTTAACCGCAAGTTGACGCTCATGATACACGAGAGGACACACTCGGGCGAGAAGCCTTACATGTGCAGCGAGTGCGGGCGGGGCTTCAGCCAGAAGTCAAACCTCATCATACACCAGCGGACACACTCCGGGGAGAAGCCCTACGTGTGCCAGGAGTGTGGGAAAGGCTTCAGCCAGAAGTCAGCTGTCGTCAGACACCAGAGGACACGGTTAGAGGAGAAGACTATGGTGTGCAGCGACTGTGGACTGGGCTTCAGCGACAGGTCGAACCTCATCTCACACCAGAGGACACACTCCAAGGAGAAGCGTTATGTGTGTGGCGTGTGTAGGCACAGCTTCAGCCAGAGTTCAACCCTCATCTCACACAGGCAGACACACACTGGGGAGAAACCTTACGTGTGTGGGCTGTGTGGGTGAGGCTTTAGACCCAAGTCACACCTCACAGACACCAGAACATACACTCGGGGGGATAAGCCCATTGTGTGTAAGGCCTGCAGGCGAGGTTTCAACCAGCAGTCCAATCTCATCAGACACCAGAGGACACACTCAGGGGAAAAGCCGTACGTGTGCAGGGAGTGTGGGCGAGGCTTCAGTCTCCAGGCAGGTCTCATCTGGCACAGGCAGAAAGACTCAAGGGAAGAGCCTTACCCGTGCAGGCAGTGTGGACTCGGCTTTAGCAGTAAGTCAGCTTTAATCACGCACAAATGGGTACACTCAGAAAAGCAGCCCTGTTTATGCAGAGAGCATTGCCAAGGCTTTCCCCAAAAGTCACACCTCATCTTACATCAGATGACACACCAGGGCAAGAAGCCTTATGTGTGCAAGACGTGTGGACAGGGCTTTAGCCAGAAGTCTCACCTCAGCAGACACAGAAGGATGAAGTCTGCCCACCACAAACCGACTTCAGTCTGACCCTGAGGCCTACTGGGGACAATCTTCTGACCCCTTACACTCTCTTTGAAAGTGAAGAGGTGGCAAAGACTGAATAATCAAACATCTTATACTTTCATGAAATGCATTCCGTAAGTGGTCAAAGGGCATTTGACTTCATTTACTTCTTCCATGCTAAGTCTTCATGTTTTGTGGACTTTTGTTCTAATAAACTGAATCTTTACAAAAAAAAAAAAAAAAAAAAGAAAAAAGAAAATACTCAGATGATGAAGCTCTCTTTTGAAGAGAGTAGTCAACACAACCTGGTAATGGACAGGTGACTGTCCCCCAGAGATGGATACAATGACTATTGAAAGTTTGCCTCTCCTCATCTTGAGAAGAGGTTGGGAATGTCTTTGTACAAAAGATGGTTGCATCTTGTTAGGTGAAAGAACAATTCATTTTATGGTTGTGGGAAGTTCAAATCTGTGTAGAAAGGAGTGTATAGATGCTGAGGACCCAAAGGAATACCCTGGAACAGCCCAATTGTCTTTCTAATTTGAACCCTTCCTTCCAAACTCCACTTTGTGATACTAGGACTTCTGCTGTGCACTGGCTCCCTGCCCAACTCTGTCCATTGGAGCCACTGGAGGAAGACTGCAGGGCTGCAGGAGGAACAGAGAAACTTGGCCCTTCCTGTTGGTGCCCTGTTTGCTTCATGCTCCGGTCAGACTTGTCTATCCGGTCATGGCAATTTGTTTCAAGGCAGCAGTTGAATAGTTTGAAGTTTCTCCAATACAGGTCCCCCCCCTCACCCTTAGAAGGATTGAGTCCCAACCCCATGAGCCCTTCCTTCAAACTCAGCAATACCAGTCCCAGCCAAGCAGTTTCTTTTCCTTAGAAGTTTGACTTTCAGCTCTGTGGGTCCTCTCTTTCAAGATTCTAGGTTTTAATAACTCCAACCTCTTCTCTTTGTTGCCCCAGTTCTAGGGGTGGTGGCTGCTTCCTGCGGTTGCTACTTCCATGACACTCTAGCGTTCTCTTTTCAGTTAGTGAGCAATTCTTCTGAGCTACTTACTGTCCTTTACATTAATTCTCTATGTTTACAATTTTCAAAATACCTGGTATGGCTTTTGTCTCCTGATTAGACCCTGACTAATACACCTTTCAAGGGGGATCTCTACAATGACATGGCAGACAAAGATGGAAGCCCCTCCTTCGAATCTGGCCACCACCACACTGTGCTCCAGCAATATCAGAACTGCCTGTAGCTCCCATCCATCATGTGGTTTCTGCTTCTGGGTTATCTACCTATTTTGGAATCATGACAAGACTGTCTCTTTGGACCAAAGACTAAAATGCAGATGTGTACATAACACAAAGTGATAAGTGCCCTAAGAGATAAAGCAGTGTGGGACTATAAAAGACTGAGATATTCCAATTAGCAGTAGGTGGGGAGGGAACCAGGAAAAGCTTCATGAAAAATATGGCATTGGATCTGGATTTGGAAACTTAGGTAGAATTTGTACAGGTAGGGGAGAACGAAGGAAGAGAATGATGGGCAGGAAGCATGGCATGAGGAAAGGCCCAGAAATGGAAAATCGTGGGTTGTGGGTGGAGAAGAGTAAATCAGATTATTTGGATGGAGCATTAGGTGAGTCTTCAGTGGGATATTCACCCCTCCATCTCCATCCCCCACAATCATTCCCCTAGCTCACCCCTGCTGGAGCTCAGCTACCCCTTTAGCTCATCCATCTCTTGCTACTTCCATCTCCCCATCCCTGGCCCCAGGGAACCCTCAGTCAGAATGGAGGGATTTATGAGCGGTAACACTCCCTTCTCAGATCAATGGCTGAAGATCAATAGCTATAATGCAGAAAAATAATCCATATTCATTAGAATTGAATTGAGCAAATGATATTATAAAAACTCCCTTGGAAATCTATGGAAGGGAATTAAAGAGAAAGTTATTCTAATGTCACTACTGTCTGCCAACAGGTTTAAGAAATCAGGCAACTGAAGCTCCTGTTAATATTCAAAGGAAGCTTCAAAGGTCATTTAGGGTCATAGCTATATTGGCCGCTTGGATGTAGAGGGTAAGGAGATGGAAGAGATGTTTTCCTCCCTGATCTTCCTTGGAGATCTAAGAAACAAATGAACTCGTGGGTCGCCTCCAATCCTAGAATCCTGTAACTCCTATATTCCTCCCTGATGTCATGAGGAGTCACAGATGAGCTTCAGGAATGTCAAGTGCAATCATTAACTTAGAAAACAGCCTTGACTCCTAAAGACCAGACTCCCTAGGAGGTCCCCTCTCCTGTCCCATGGAGCCTCTGGTCATTCTCGGAGCCAGACCCCCCCAGTCTCTATTCACCATACATCTCACAAAATAAGAATAGATACAGATTCACAAGTCTTAGTCTAACACAGCTGTGAAAAGTGGAGAAAGGTCAAAGGGAAAGTACAAACCTGGCCTGGTGAACGTTTGCAGAGCTCAGGCAGAAGGGCTGGATTCCAGTTTTGACTTCACCTCTTAGCAGCTGTGGGAAAATGACAGAATTCTTTGAGTCTCAGTTTCTCTGTCCGCAGAATAAGGACAATAATATAATAATTCCTCCCTCAGCAGGATTACTACGAAGATTAACACAATGCATGGTGAAAGTGCTTTTCGCACTGCGAAATGCTATTCAAAAACTTTTATTGTCCTAAAAGCTTAGAGATGTTTTTCTGAAGCAGGTATCTTGTTAATGGAATCTGTCTATGGTTCCATGAGGTTCATAAATGCCCTGAAATTGTATGCCAAATTGTCTATGTATGTATGTATGTATGTGCATTTTGAGGGGGAAGAGGACCATGGCTTTTAAGAGATTCTCTAAGAAGTTTGTGACCAGCAGCTATTATGAATTAAGAACCCCTGATAGTAGGAGAACTGACAGAAGTGCCGCTTCTCTGTGCAGATGGGACCAGAGCCTTTTATGCCTCACAGCAAGAGAGACCTTATCTTAGCAGGAGTCACTGCAAGATGAAACATCAAAGCCATTGAGGAAAGTTGTAGAATCTTGGTGGTCAGCCAGCCAATGGCCTGGGTGCTGACTTGCCCTGAAGCAGGTGGAATGGTATTAACAGCTCCTTAACAGTTCTTCAAACCTCCATGGTGCCGAACCCCAGGGGGCTCTGTTCAGCTGTATGTGACTGGAGCCCTTTGGAGGTGATCCCTGGAGTTTGGCAGAGAAGGGGGCTTGCCTCCATCTTACTTCCCTCTGCGCTCTTTCCAATCTCAATCCTCACAGCAAAAGGAATCACAAATGCTATGGTAGCCTCTTGCTCTCCTTTGCCCTTCCTGAAACCCCTGTTGCTTCCTTCTCCCCCGGGGCATGCTGGGAGATTCCTTGCTGTGGGGGAGGGAGGGGAGCATCTAGATTGCATCTCACTTTATAGTATCTTGTGTTTGGAACCCAGACTCAGGTACAGGATGGTCCCACACTCCCTTCTTCTAACCCAGGCTGTCTAAAATCTCCCCCAGAGTCCCTGGAATCCTCCAGGGGAAAAATTAATCAGGGCCCCAGCTCACTGAAGGCACGACTGGCCAACTGTTAGGTTTTTGTTTTTATTGTTCACATAATTTTATTCCCCACTGATGGCACTTGAAAATCCTGGAGGCCCCTTACTGATATCTTTTCCAGTGTTTATAAGATGGGAGCATAGAGGATGACCCACATTGGAAGGAAATAAAGAGGTTATCTTGTCCTTGCCCATAGCTTCCTTCCCTGAAAGGGCCCCAGGGTAGATACCTCACAAGCTCCCCTCCTCAGGAGACCAGGAACTTCTCCTGGTGTCTCATCTGACTCCTTTGGATGGTGCCATGTGAAGTAAAGCAAGTGACCCCACATCTAGACTCAGTCTCTTCCGCTCCAACTTTCTGCAAGTCTCAGGGCCCCATAAACTACTTTGGGTCTCTTTTCTTCCTCTGAGTTTTATTTATTTTTTCTGGGAAACTTCCAAGCATTTGGGGGAGGTAGTGTGGACAGAAATGACCACAGTGCTACAGGGAATGTTTAAAGAGTCCAACAACCATCCAACATGACTTATTGAGCATCTGTCACGTTACAAGAATGATGCAAGTCACACAGAGAGATGGACTCTGGCTGGCTGAGCCCCTCCAGGAAGCCAGCTTCCAAGGACAGGGCAACCACCCTGCAAGTCAGGTCCACAACGTTTGCCTATCTTTATGGAGTTTATCCCAGTCTGTCTAATGGGTATCATGGTGATTTGGGTAAAAGACCTACTCCCTTACTGGACCACAGATGCCTTAAGGGCAAGAGGGGTCTAGACATGTTCTGCATTTGTTTGTTGAATTAAATTAAATCAAAACAGAGTTCATGCCCTGTTTTTTATTATCTCTTTAGGTGGTAGAGAGCAAAGGTAAATAGGAGTAGAACAGCGAACACACACAATGCTCCTGAAGAATTCTCCTCTATTAAACGCACACACACACGCTCATATACACACATGCACATATGTGCATATTCATGCACGCACACACATCACATTCAGAGGAGACTCTTGGCTCCCTGCCGCTTGCTTGAAAACCCAGGCTTCAAGAGACAATTAAATATTTATATCTTTACATCTCAGTATCTTCTTTTCAAATCCAAAGAGCTCCAACAGGAGCCATCACTGGCACTTATTTAACTCCTTAAAAACATCCACGAGGGGTTTTATCCTTTTACAATTAAGTTGTTAAGAGCAGAGAAGATGCAACAGGCTTGAGGGTGGGAATGAGCTTACTCCCCAGAAACAAGGCCGTGGGAGCCCCAACTCACTGTCTTAGACTCAGTCTGGGATCCAGCGCTCCTGGATCTGGGGCCCAGCCGCCCAGCCCATACCCTCACCCATTGTCTGCAAAGGACAAAGGGATGCTCTCTTGCCAGCTTTCCCCAACAGGCCCTTGAGTGCCCTACAATCAGGGCTTGGCAGATTATGCAAATTGCCTGTGCATAATAATGTCCTCACTAAATAGATTAACCCAGCGCAGGGTACCGGACAGGAGCTAGCAGGTGTTGGCTGCCAGACCCTTAGCTCTCTGCCCCAGCCCCAAGCATGGTGACAGTGCTTCTAGACCTGGCTGCTGATGGCCTTCTCACTACACTACCTTCCCCACCTGCCACCGGGCCTCTATCAAGAGCACACTCTTACAACTCTTCTCCCTCAGTCTGTCTCTGATGGCCTACCCCGTGGGATCTCCAATGTCAGGGCTGAGAGGAAAGGGAACAAAGCCCTTTCCCAGGAGTTGCTTGAGCTAAGGGTAGGTAAAGGAGCTTTCAAATGGGCAGAATCTTACCACCTTGAGTCACTGACATATGCATTTATGTCTCATTCTCCATCTGTGGGCAGGACTTGTGTCCCTGAACTCTCCATAAAACCCATTCTAGGGCCTGCAACACAATAAGTACTCACCAAATGAATGTTTCCTGGATAGAACTGAATTCCAAAATCACAGGGCCGGGAAAACATCTTCAAAATGATTCAAGCAGTCAACAGACATATTCTGATTATGACTCATCTGCCAGGCACTGTGTGAACACTGGCATAGGGATTTTAGCCTTGCTGCTATGAGTTCCTTGAAATTATAAGCAAATTATATGTTCATACGTTTTTCTGTAGGGAGAGGGCCCATGGCTTTCACCAGCTTCTTCGTGGGGTCCTGACCCCTCCCTAAAAAAATGTTAACCACTGCCTGTCCGCAGGAAGGACAGACATGAAAACCAACAATCACAGCAGTGTGATAAGCCTGGGACCAAGATGAGCACAAGATGGTATGAGGGCATAGAAGAGGGTCCAACCTGCAGAGGACAGAGCCCTGAAATCAGCATCACTCCCTTCTAAGGTAGATATTACAAGTCCCATATCACTAGTTGGGAAAATGAGGCTCAGAGAGTTTAGGCTACCTGACCAAAGTCACACATCAGTAGAACCAAAAGTAAATCGAAGCTCAGTGTTGAGCTTGCTCCCTGCAGCTGCCTTGGCATTTGAGATCCCAGCTTCGAGACCCCTCCTGCTCTCCCAGTGTTCAGGGGGCAGAGGAAAGGAACCCCTGCAATGACTGTCTGAATTCTGATCAGCCATGGAGCAGGCTTGGCGGCTAGGCCTCTGGGTCCCCGGTGTGCACATCTTTGCATGCTTCAGCAGACTTTGTGGAGTCTATTTACCACATCTAAGACCAATTTCCTTCCCTTCGGTTGCTTTGAAGATAATTTAAGGTACTTGCATTGTCTGCCTGGGAATGTAAAAAGCTAGCTAATGCCGAAATCGATGCTTCCTGCTTAATGCTGTGCCTCCGCCCACCTGCCCTGCGCAGCGGCTGGCTCACACAGCCTTCAATGAGGGCTTCAGCAGATCTTCCCGGCTGGCTACTTTGTTAATCAGAAAGGGGCTGGGGGCTGGGGGCGGGGGGGTGCCTCAGGATAATGGCAAGCAGATTGAGTTGTTAAGCCCGAATGAAATATTTAGTAGCACCACTGGCAGGGTTCGGCTGGTCGGGAACAGTACTTCAGCCCTGCTTGGGATGGGGGTGGGGGAGGATGCCCAACATGGGCTCCCCAAGCTAGGGGTGCAGATTAGCCTGTTCCAGCCCGCAGTGAGGGAGCAGAGAGCAGCACCGGATCAGGCTGAGAAAATGCTGCAGAGAGGAGGGAGGAGAAGACCAGCCCGGACATGACCTCCCAGCTGGCTCTGTTCCCAGGGCAGGCTGGGACCACTTAGGAGGGCAGGTTGCTCTGCCAAACCTGCACCTGCAGCCCCCAGAGGGCATGAAATAGGGGTGCTCATCACCAAGGAGAGAGCTCCCATTGTCTGCTTATCTCCACACCTCTTCTAGGCGCCAATGCTCTGCACTGGAGCTCAGCTCTTCGTAGAAAGTTTAACCGGGACTTACAGGGCTAGCTGAAGGGTGGGGTTGGAGAGGTAAGAATAGAAAAGATGGCATTTTCCATGTTCTTCCTTCCTAAACTACTCTGGGAACAGAGTACTCTAGTCCTATGTACTTTGTATTATACTATCCTGACTTCCTCACTGCTAAAATTATGGAATCTCAACCTTAGATGGGACTTGGCAGATCACATGTTCATTCAACATTTATTGAGCTCCTTGCCTACTATGACCAAGTATAGTATATACCATGCCATTCACCCATCCCACATTCAATATTTTAATCCCCTTTATAGCACCCCATCCCAAATTGACCAATACTAGAATGACTTCATGGATGGGGAATGAGTTATTTCCTACTGATCCTCATTCCAGCAATCTTTATTAGGAATAATTCCCTTTATTCGAACCAAAATCTGTGCCCCTTCAGCTTTTATTTATACCCTTGGCCCTTGTTCCCCTGACCCATTCCCTACTCCCCCATCCTCCCCAACATTGCCAAAGCCACAGTAGCATCCTTCAGATATCTGAAAACATCTCCAGGCTTCTTCCAACTCAGCAGTATGACCAAAATCTAATTATAATCTGAGGAACCAGGTGGACTGTGGCAGTGCTAAATCTTTTGGATGTCAAATAACTTAATCTTTTCATAGCTTTTCTCCCTCACGTTTATTTGATTCCTTTTCTACTTAATCTCCAGGTCTACCACAAAGTGACAGTCACAAAACTCCTTCATAAAAGCAGGTTACAAAATTTCTGCTCTTGTCTGGGGTAGACTGGCTTGTATCAAACAAATTCTCCTGCTAGTAAAAACTTTAAAAATCAAAATCAAAAACAACTCTTTAAAAATCAACAGAGAGCTGCCAAGGCATCCAGGACTTATGAGCCAAAATTTAAAAAAGAAGGGAAATGAACTGAGAGGCACCGTACGTTCATGATTGCTTTTCCCTGATTCATATTTAGTAGCTCAGAGGCTGAAAGGACAAGCAGAGACTAAGAAGATGAACATAAAGTAGTAGCTAAGACACAGTGAAGCCAAGCAGAGCTTTTGACAGTCTCATGAGGCTGAGGAGACATATACTGGAGCTCAGAGCTACCAACCAAGGCATTTAGGATATAAAGGTTGAGATCCTGGAGACAAGAGAAGACCAAAGAAGTGAGTCTAATATTTAATGGCACTTTCCCTCAAGCCATGTGTGATCCATAAGCAGCAACCCAGGGGATGAAAAACCTAACTAAAAACTGGCTACAAGGCTGGGAAATTTTAAAAGGCTGTTAGGTCTGGGTCCTTCCTGCCAAGATGCCAGAAGGGCTGGGTGTGTTGTGCCCCCTTCCTAAGAGGATCTTCATCCTGGTGTAGACCAAGAAAAGAAGCAATAATGGTCATGCCAAAAAGCCTATGGCCACATGTAGCCTATATGCTGCACTAACTGCACCCAGCATGTGCCCAAGGACAAGGCCATTAAGAAGTTCATCATTCAAAATGTAGTACAGGCCACAGTCATCATGGACATTTCCAGAGCGAGTGTCTTTGGCACACTTGTGCTTTCTCTATGTGAAACTACATTACTGCATGAGTCATGCCATTCACAGCAAGGTAGTCAGGAATCATTCTCACAAAGCCCAGAAAATCCACACACCTTCACCTAATTTAGACCTAATTGTGCCACCCCGTGACCTCTGCCAAAGCCCATGTAAGGAGCTGGGTCCTTAAGGACTGAAGAAAAACTGTCCTCTGGAAAAAAAACCGACTGGAAGTTATGCTTTTCAAAAAGAGACTTTAATAGTCTCACAGTCCTAGGAAGACAAAAATGAAAGGCCACAACCAAGGAGGAGAAGACCTGGTACACATTCCAGGATTTCATCTGGGATTCATGAAGTGCTAAACCGAAAGAATAAATGTGAAGAGGGACTATACCAACCTTCACAGAGACTGGAACCCAGCTTCAAATACAGGTGCTCCTCCTCTACTATAGTTGACTAAGCAAATCTTAACTGGAAGAAGATATCATCTAGAGATTACAAATTTCATAAAAATGCCTGGCATTCAATAAAAACTGACTAGGCATGCAAGGACACAGAATGAAATAACTAAGAATGAAAATAAAGGTCAGATCATAGCTTCACAGATGAACCAAATATTAGTATTTTCAGACACAGACTTTAATGTCACTATGATGAATATCTTCAAGAAAATAGATCAAAATGGTAAATTTCAGTAAAAAAGAAAAAAACCACTCTGGAATCTTTAGAAAGAACCAAAATTCAAGAACTAAAAATACATAACACCTAAAATCAATAATTTGGGTTTAATAAGAGATTAGACACTGCTGAAGGAAAGAATAGGTTGGAATGGCTGGTTGGAAGACAATAACCAGACTGATAAAAAGAGAAAATATTTTTAAAAGATGGAAATGCAGAAAAGAATATAAGACATATGGGACATGGTGAAAAGATCTAACATGTGAAACTGGAGTACCAGAAAAAAAAAAGAGAGAAAAAATTTAGCATAAACAATATTTGAAAAATAGTGACTGAATTTTCTGAAATTCACATTCTTCTAAACTGAAGAAAGACATTAAGCCACAGATTTTCAGCGGGATAAATGTGTAGGCATATCATGGCAAAATTATTGAAAACCCAACACCAAGAGAAACATTTAAAGCAACCAGAGAAAAAAACCCACATTACTTTCAAATGAGTAACAATAAAACATAGATAACTTAATAGAAATGATAAAAGTAGTAAAAATAATTATTTCAGTTTATTGTAATAAACCAAAGATGCATATTATAATATCAGGAGTAGCCAATAAAAAAAAATAGCAAAAGACTATACAACTAACACGATAATAGAAATAACAAAACATACTGAATTAACTCAAAGAAGAAAATAAAGGAGGACAAAATAAAGCATTACAAATAAGAAAATATACACTATAATGTGTTTAAGCCCAAATATATCAGTAATTACATAAGAAGATAAATATACTAAATTCTTCTATTGAAAACAAAATTTGTCAGACAAGTTTTTAATTTGTCAGATAAGTTTTTAATACCAATTATTTATTTATATTATTCAGAAGACAAATATCAGGTTTCTAGATTGGGGCTGATTATTACTACTTACAGTAATAACTGCATTGGTTCCCCATGCCCAATTTTCCCCCTTAAGGGTGGTGTAATGAGAACCAGATGGTTAGGACTGTACATGCAAAGGGTACACAGAGGAGAGGAATTCAAAAATTATGAATCTGAGAGTTTATATAGGAACAGCCATAAGGCTCCCCTACCGCCTTCATCCTGAGAGAGGGAGAGGATCCTTTCTAACGCAAACTATTTTCTCAGGGAAGAGAAATGACAAAGTCTCTACTCTGGAATTCAAATACTTGGCTCTGGGGTTGATATATTTACTTATCCTTTGAATGGGAGCAGATGGCTCCATTATAAAGAATAAAAGCAGCTCCAGGTTTATCACCCTTAGAATGTGAGGAGCAAATGTGTCTGGGGGAAAGAGACATTCTTTCTTTGCTTAGAAAGACTTAGAAAACGTTAACCAGGCAGAAACATGAAAATATTCGTATTGCTTTCCAACAACTATGATGAAGAAAAACAACTATATGCTGCTTATAAGCAATGCATCTTAAATATAAGACCAAAGAAAGGGTAAAAGAATAGAAAAAGATATACCATGCTAACACTAAACAAAGGAAAGCTAGCATGGCTATATTTATATCAGACAAAGTAGACTTTTAAGGCAAGAAGAATTACCAGAGATAAAGAAAGACATTTCCTCATGGCAAAAAGATCAATCTACCAAGAAGACATAAAAATTCTTAATATGTATGTACCTCATAACATGACTTCAAAATGTAAAAAGCAAAATTTGGAGCAAGGAGAAATAAAGAATTTCTTATGTTTCTCTCAATAACAAGCAGAATGAGTACACAAAAATATAAAGGACACAGATTTGAAATACACACTTAATAAACCTAAACTAATTTAAACTGTATTAAACTAATTAAAAATACACAAAAACAATACACTCAGTATCCTTTTGGAGTAACAGGTAACAGATATACCTTCACACCTAAAATAACCAAAAAAATTGAGCAAAATTTATAAAACAATGATTCTTAAGGCTTTGGCCATCAGGCTACAAAGAAGAATGATCCTTGAGAGATGGGAAGTAAGGGAGGTGAGTGAGCCCTGTTATTGCCCCAACTTACTGCCTGCAGAAAGTTTTCAGGCTGTGGTACATGGAGGAGAAACCCAAGTGGAACTCAGTGGTCTCCTTGAATTGAGGAAATAAATTCAAGAGTCTGGGGAGTCCAAGGTGACCAGAGTTAACTCATACCACAGCTCAATAATTCTCTCTTATTATTTTTCAGTCTTTATTTTTATGTTTCTTTCTGAATACTTTCCACTGCTTTGTCTTCAAATGTACTAATTTTTTCCTGTACAATGTCAAAATTACCATTATCCCATTTAGTATCTTTTTCATCTGAAACATGGCAGTTTTTTCATCTTTAGAAATTCATATTGGGTCTTTTTCTTTCTTTTATGTCTCTACTTATGCACAGTATAGCTAAATTTTCCTCTAGCTTTTTGAGCCTATGGAATACAATTATAATAACTGTTTTCATGCCCTTGTCTACTAACTCTACCATTTGGATCATTTTTGATTGGTTGAAAATTCTCCTATTATAGATATACTTTTCCTGCTTCTTCACAGATCTGATGATTTTTTATTGGATGCCAAGCATTATAATTTTATCCCACTGTGTGCTGAAATATTTGTATTCCTATAAATATTCCTTAGCTTTGTCCTGGGATACAGTCAAGTTATTTGGAAGCAGATTGACCTTTCTGAAGTTTGGCTTTAGGCTTCATTACATAGGACCAGAGAAACATTTAATCTAGGTTTAATTTTCACCACTACTGAGGCAAAATCCTTCTAGTTTCTGTCCCTGAGGCTCCATGAATTATGGTTTCCATTCTGGATAGTAGGAATGGGTACTATTCTCAATCCTATGTGAATGCCAGAGATTGATTGTTCCATAGAATTTTTTCAGGTGTTTCTTTCCCTGGCCCCAGGTAGTTTCCTCAAATGAGTTTTCTCTCTCCCTCTCTCTCTCTCTCTCCCTCTCTCTCTCTCTCCCCTCTCTCCTTCCTCTTCTAAAGTTAGATTACAATAAGTTTAAAATATATACTATAAGCCCTTAAGATACCACTGAAATGGCAAAGCAAATAGTTACAGCTAAACCCAACACAAGTGATAAAATGGGATTGTAACAAGGACTCAGTTAATACAAATAATAGCAGACATCTTAGGCAAATCTAATACAACAATATATAAAAAGATAATATATCATGACCAGGAATGCAAAATTGATCTAACATTTTAAAATCAATGTTATTCGTTGAATAAACAGACCAAAAAAGACAAACCATATAATCATCTCAATAGATGCAGAAAAGCATTTGACAAAATTCAATGTCATTCCTTATAAAAACTCTCAGAAAACTAAGAATTAAAGAGAACTTCCTCAACCTGGTAAAGATCATCTACAAAAACCTGCAGATATCACACTTAAAGAAAACTTCAGGTACAGATGATTTCTCCAGTGAATTTTATCATACATTTAAGAAATAAATCTACAATTTTTTCCAGAGAATAGAAAAACTTTACAACTCCCAACTTATATTATGAGACCAGTATAATCTTGATACTGAAACCTGATAATAACATTACAATAAGAAAAACTTCAGTTCAATCTTTCTCATGAACGTAAATTCAAAAATTTTAAACAAATTCTCAGCAAATGGGATCCAATGATATATAAAAAGAACACTATATCACAATCAACCTGGGCTTATTCCAGGAAAGTAAAGTTTGTTTACTATTTGAAAAGCAATCAATGCAATTGATAGTAATGAACCAAATAACAGAATAAAGGAGAAAAAAATTACATGATCTCCTCAATAGATGTAGCAAAGTCATTTAATAAAATTCAACACTCATTCATTTTTAAAATTAGAAAAAGAAAGCTTAACACATTAGCCTCAGAAGGAAACTTCCTTAATTTTATAAAGGATTAAGGATAACTATAAAAAACTTGGAACAAACACCATTATTAATGATAAATATTGAAAGACTTACCCCTGATATAAGGAATGAGACAATGATGTCCACTGTCACCCTCCTATACAACATTATATCATAGGTCCTACAAAATGCAATAAGGAAAAGGAAAAAAAGTATATAATGTTTGAAAATAAAGTCATTTTGCAAGGGATGTGATTGTGTATTTGAAAATCCAAAAGAATATGCTGATAAACTGATAGAGTTAAAAAATTAATTTAGCCAAGTCAAGCAAGGTTACAGTTCAACATGCAAAAATTAATTGAATTTTTATATACAACCAAACTATTAGGATTTTTTTTTTTCCTTTTTTCTTTTTTTTTTTTTGTGGTACGCGGGCCTCTCACTGTTGTGGCCTCTCCTGTTGCGGAGCACAGGCTCCGGACGCACAGGCTCAGTGGCCATGGCTCATGGGCCCAGCCTCTCTGCAGCATGTGGGATCTTCCCGGACTGGGACACAAACCCGAGTCCCCTGCATCGGCAGGTGGATTGTCAACCACTGCGCCACCAGGAAAGCCCTTAGGAAATATTTTTTAAAGATAGCATTTTCAAAATAATATTTTCAATAGCATCAAACACATAAAATACCTAGAAATAAATCCAACAAAAGATGTGCAAAACTTCTAGAAAAAAAAACACCTATACACTTTATTAAGATAAATTAAAGAAAACTTAAATGAGTGGGAGATATTACATATTTAGGGATTGGAAGATTCAATATTGTAAATAAAATACTGTAACAAAAAGTCAATCCTCCCCAAAATGATATAAAATTCAATGCCATCCTAATCAAAATCTCAGCATGTTTTTTATTTTATAGAGATGGATAAACTGATTCTAAAACTTACATGAAAATGCAAAGCATAAAAAGAGCAAAGACAGTATTGAAGAAGAGTAACAAATTTGGAGGACCTAAACTACCAGATATTAAGTATATTATTAAACACCAGTAATTAAGAAACTGTTGAGTTGGCACAAGGTGAACAAATATACAGTAGAACGGAATAGAGAATACAAAAACAGTCTGATACATGCTTCACTTCTAGCAAAGGTGATATGATGGAACAGGGGGAAATGAACAGTCTTTTCAATAAGTGGAGCTCAATTATTGGTTATTTATATGGGGAAAAAATATATTGACCCCTACCTCACACCATACACAAAAATCAGTTCCAGATGTATTATAAATAAAAAAGTGAAAGGTTAAACAATAAAACTTCTAGAACATAGGAAAATATATTAATGATCTTGAAGTAAGTAAATGTTTCTTAAATTGGGCACAAAATATACTAACCATAAAGGAAAATATTGATAACGGGACCAAGTTAAAATTTAAAGCTTCTGTTTATCAAATGATACCTTAAAAGAGTGAAAAGGCAACTCACATAGTGGGAGAAGATTTTTTCAATAAATACTTGACAAAAAACCCCTCATATCCAGAATATACAAATGACTCCTACAATCAATTTTTAAAAACACAGAAAATCCAATAGATAAATGGGAAACAAATGAACAGGTATTTCACCAAAAAAGGATATCTATGTGTCCAAGAAGCATATCAAAAAGCACTCGATTTCGTTAGTCATTAAGGAAAAACAAAAAAAAACCCACAATGAGTTACTACTACACACTCAACAGAATAGAACATTTTAAAGCATTGGTAATAATCAAGTGTCAGCAAGGATATGGAGCAAATGAAATTCTCGCAGACTGTTGGTACAAGTATAAACTGGCTTACCCACAAGTCTGTTCCCTAATAGAAATGCATATATAAATGTATCAAAACACATTACTGATAACAACACACTGGGGTTGGGGGTGTTAGGGGGGAGTACCTATCAATAGTAAAATGTGTAAATAATTTGTAATATAGTCACACAGTGGAATGCTATGCAACAAAGAAAATGGATGAACGAATACTACATACAACAGCATGAATGTACCTTACAAATATAACGTGGAACAAAAGTCACACGAAAAAGCATATACTGTATGATTCTATTTGTAAAAAATTCAAAAGCAGGCAAAACTCCGATCTAGTGATGAAAGTCAGAGTACTAGTTGTGTTTGGTATGGTTAGTGACTAAAAGAGGCATGGAGAGGTTTTGAGGTGCAGGTCTATTTCTTGATCTGAACATTAGTTGGTTACATACCAGTGAAAATTCATTGAACTATACTTATAATTTGTGCACTTCTCTCTATATATTTTCAGCTTCAATTTTTTTAGTGCTTACCAAAAAAAAATAAAATAAAACAAGGTGATAAACATCATCTGTAGCATGATTTTATATGTGTAGACCTGTATAAAGAATATGTGCTAAACATATATAACTATATATGCCAAAATGCTAACAGTAATTATGTCTGGGCGTTGGTTTATGAGTAATTTTCATTTTCTTCTTTATACATTTTTGTATTGTCTGAATATTTTTGATGAGAATATATTACTTTCATAAAAACTAAAAATAATAAAGCTTTAAATAAAGTTCTAATTTTCAAGGGGTAAAATGGCATGTGGCTATATTTAGAGAAGAAAAGAGTCCTAAACTCTTACAAATACATAATTGAAGCATTTACATATGAAATAATACAATGTCCAACAGGGTGCAGGGAGAAGTGGGGAGTAAAGTTTTTTAATGGCCATATATTGGTAATTGTTAAGGCTGAATTATGGTCCACAAAGGTTCATTATACTCTTTTTTCTACCTATGTGTGTTTAAATAATAAAAAGTTGAAAAACAAACATTCTTTCATAAACATAGAATTTGTGCATGGCAGATATTACCCACAGCAAAAGCTATGCATAATCTGTAAATAGCCAGAGAGGGTGAATTTTTTTTTTTTTAATGTTGTGTCTATCAATAGTTTATTCCTTTTTTTTTTTTTTTTTTTTCCATACGCGGGCCTCTCACTGCTGTGCCCTCTCCCGTTGCGGAGCACAGGCTCCGGACGCGTAGGCTCAGCGGCCATGGCTCACGGGCCTAGCCGCTCCGTGGCATGTGGGATCTTCCCAGACCGGGGCACGAACCAGTGTCCCCTGCATCGGCAGGCGGACTCTCAACCACTGCGCCACCAGGGAAGCCCGAGGGTGAATTATTAAAGAAGATTTTCTCAATATTTGGATGGAGTCTCAGCAGGACTCCAAGAAGAGTTTGGCATGGAGACTGCATTCATGCCATGTTAAAGGTCCACCAGGTTCTACATGTTGGTCAAGAGTCCAGCTCAAAGAACCACTTCTCCAAAGGAAGGAGACCACTCAGGGAGGCCAATCTCCCACCAGCCTAGAGAGAACCACGCCCAACAGAGCACACAGTGATTTAGAAGATGGAGCACCCACAGCTGACCCTTAATCTAGGGCTTCCCTAAAAGGAGACAATGAGGTGACTTCTTTCATGGGAATTCAGGACCTACCAGAAACTTTGAAGAAGTCTTGCCCTTTCAGCTTAGGAGTAAGGTATTGGAGACAGGAAGCAAGAGTCAGGATGAGGTGATGAAGAGGCATGAACTTGGAGCCGCACTATTTGACTGTGAGATGTCTCCAGTCTCAATCCCCTCCTCTGTAACATGGGATAATAATATCTGCTTCTCAGCTTCTGTAAGGACTAAATGACAGAAAACATGGTGCCAAGCAAGTGCCTTACCCAGAGTAGATGGAAAAAACACATTATTTCATTTTCGTAATCAACAGATATTTGTTCAACAGCCCATATACAGCCGATTCTGAAAAAACCAAAGCCTACAAAGAGGGAGAAGTGAACGTAGGGCAGTGAGTACCACTGAGAGGGTTCATCCTTTCTAAAAAAGGCTTCTCCCCAGCTCTGTGGCCCAAGTCTTTGCATTTGTTGCTTGTGTCCTGCTCATTTTTGAAAGCTCTAGAGCAACACATTGGCCTCAGGAGTTTCGCCTTATCCAATCTGTTCACCATTATTCTGGATTTTGACAGACATGATACTCGAGGAGAGGCTGGGAAAGTTTCTTGAGGGCCTACAGAGCAGACGTGGGCATGTATACCGATCACCCAAAGGTATAGAATCCAGGGAAGCTCAATTATAGAAGTGAAATGATGGCTATAGCAAGACAGCTACCAAAAATCTTCTTTGTGACTTTCCGGATCACCTCTATTTCAATCAGGTTCCCCTGCCACTGCTTTGGAGTACCCGTCTCTTTCCAAGCTGCCCAGTGTTGAGCAGGGGACCCAGTGCCATGATGAGCCAGTAATTTCTGGAGAGCTGTAGCTAAGCAGCATATCACCTGCTGCATCAACAAAGTTTAGGTCTAGAGCAGGGGAGCATGTTGTCAGGCTGCAGGTATGTGCCCATTAGTGTCGTGAGGACTCCAGCGCTGCCTAGTAATGGTAGTGCCTGGTAATGGAGGTATCTAGTAATGGAGATGGCTAGTAACGGTGCTGCCTGGTAATGGTGCTGCCTGGTAATGGTGGTGCCTAGTAATGCAGGTGGCTGGTAATGGTGCTGCCTAGTAATGGTGGTGCCTAGTAATGGTTGCTAATGTGCACAGCCTTTTGTTTTGTCCTTGTTCCAACCCACTTGGCACTGCAGTGAGAGCCTCCATTCACTCCCACTTCCTGCCCTCGCCCAACGTCTGGATTCCCCCTCCACTGATCACCTATGCTTTTCTGCAGCACATCTGCAGAGGGCAGGCCCTGTCCTGAGCTTCTCTAGGCCTGTCCATCTCCAACTGGCCATAGGTCAGCAACAGCTCCCAGGGCCCTGCGTCTCACACAAAATGACCAGACCACTGACACCAGGGACATCAGTGCAAATGAGACCTACGAGGGGACAGTCAAGAGAGCTGATGAGAAAGCCCCAATCCTGGGGAGGTAGAACTACCTTTCACTGAGTCCAATCAGCTCTCAACACTGTGCCTGACATGCATGGCCTAATTTAGCCTTCAGCCCAACTCTGTGAGCTAGAAATCATTATCCCCATTTCACAGATGAGAAAAATCAGCGACTCCTAGAGTGAAAGTAATTTGTCTAAAGTCATCCCTCCAGGATTTGGCAGAGCCAATCTTAGCAACTAGATCTCTCTGACTTGACTAATTTTTTCACTACAAATAGTTTCTAAACTTTCCATGGACACCTGCTTGCTTCGCAGACCCCAGCAAGTGAATGCATCTGAATAATTCAATAGGTTGTGTATTGCAAGGGCAGGTCTGGTGGAATTCTCCTAGTCCTGAACACTACTCGGTTAAAGCCCTCAACCACGGTGATTCTGCCCCACGGTGCTCTGCCTCTCACACAAGGAACATTCATCTCCCCGAGACTTTCCCCCTGCTTCTGTCCGGGAGCCCTTGGGAATCCGCTAGCTCCCTTGTACTACAGAGCAGGGCCCAAATGGCTGGGAGGAGCCCCAGCCCAACCTGAAAGCTAACCCTCTGTGACCCAAGTCTCCTCAAAACAGAGAAGTTTATAGTTGGAAGGAGCCTCCAAAGTCATCTCATCCAACTCCTCAAGTTGGAGTCTTCCCCACAGGGACTCCATCCGTCTCTCACTCTCCCTCCCTCCTCTTGTAAGAGATTCCCCAGGGCTTCCCCGGTGGTGCAGTGGTTAAGAATCTGCCTGCCAATGCAGGGGACAGGGGATCAAGCGCTGGTCTGGGAAGATCCCACATGCGGTGGAGCAACTAAGCCTGTGCGCCACAACTACTGAGCCCGTGCACCACAACTGCTGAAGCCTGTGCACCCTAGAGCCTGTGCTCCGCAACAAGAGAAGCCACCGCAATGAGAAGCCTGTGCACCACAACAAAGAATAGCCGGCGCTTGCCGCAGCTAGAGAAAGAGAAAACCCATGCGCAGCAACAAAGACCCAACGCAGCCAAAAATAAAATAAATAAAAAATAATTTTTAAAAAAAAAGAGATTCCCCAGCCTCTGCTTGATGGCCTTCCTCCAGTGACCAGGAGCTCACCACCTCCCTAGGGAACCAACGTTTCCCTTGGTCAGTGCCAGCTGGAGAAACCTCTTCCTTCCGTTGGGCCCCAGGCTATCTTCCTGAAGCATATACACGTGTCCTCTTTTTACCCTTAGGGATGCAGAGAACAAGCGTGTCCCCTCTTGCTCATAATAGCCCCTGGGAGACAGTCATAATGCTCCTGCGCATCCTTGGGCCTACAGACCAGACATCTTCATTTCCTTCAACCATTTCTCACGGGTCTTGGCTTTTGCCTTCACCCCATCTCCATCACCCTCCACTGAATGCGCTCCAGCTGACAGGTCTCTGATAGTATGCTGTAAAAAGGGGTCATTATTTGCTGCAGTTCTCTCCCCTCTCTGTCTTTCTCCCTGTTTCTCTTTCTCCCAGGTTCATCATGAAAAAACAGATCAGATCAGGTCGTGGGGCCTCATCCCCAGAATCCCTGTGGGGCTCTGGCAGCCAATTTACTATCATCTGTATCTGGGGCATACCTGGGGCCTCTCCCTCCAGCCGCCCAGCACTATCTCACAGAGACTATTGCTACCTGCCAGTGCTGGAGGAGATGGGCGCGCACGAGCAGAAACGTTCATTTGCCAGGACTTGGCAGGAACTCAGAAAACCTTCACAACTCTTTGGGACTGGTTATGGGACAATCTGCCTCTTCAATCCAACTGGATAATCCAATATCCAAATACTAGGGGACAATCCAGGGCAAGTCAGAACTTCCATGCCAAAGCCCTTAGAGCTGGGAGGGGACACTATTTTCAAAGACATTCCTGAAACTCCCTGCCACAGAACTCCTTCTCTTTCTTGGGACACTATGAATGGGGGATCGTAAGTGAAGCAGCAGAGACTTGGGCTAGATATTGAGAAGATACCCTGGATTACCACCTGGCATGCTGAGGCGCAGGACAGAGTCATCTGAGGACCCCCAGGGAGGCTGTCCTTCGCTCAGAGTTGAGGGGGTAGCGGGCACTGCATCTTCCACGCCCTTTGGGAAGGTCCCTCAGACACAGAGGGTGTATCGTGAAATCCAGCCTAAACCCACACATATGTATCGCTCCTGCCCCCCACAGTTACACAATTAGCCTGCATAACTGCGTGAGTGGCTGGAGAGGTACAAGAAAGAGCAAACGTCATCCCTCCCGTAGGCTGCCTGTGGCATCACCCCAGTTCTGGCTAACTTTGCCGAGGCGAGGAAGCACGCAGAGAACACCAGGGGAATCTCAATGGGCAGGAGAGGCCCTGGAACCACTGCCCGCCCTACTTGTTTTATATGCTACCTTAGACCTGTCCTTGTCCCCAAGATCTTACAGTCAGTTAGGGGACACCTCATACCTGGTGATAGAACGTTCGCTCACACTTCAAGCAGCAGAGAGTGGGGCGTAGGCTAGCCAGAGAGTTAATCACATAGTAAAGGCTGGAGGAGAGATCCTGCAGAGAAAATGGAGTCTTCAAGGAGGACACATGTGGGAGGTCTAATCAATCACTGGAGCCAATACATTTGCTCCAGTAATTCCAGTTATGTTGGCCCAGATTGGGCTGTAATGGCAAACACTCCCCTGGATGGTCCCCTCAGGCCCACGCACCACCTCCCTCACACCGCCACTCCAGCCAGCACATCCCAGCTCTAGGCTCAGTGGCCCAGAGAACATTGTAAAGTGGAGGGCAGCCCTCTTCCCTTGCTGTCTCCCTTTCGCTCTCTTTCTTCAGTCCCAGGTTTCCCTCCTACTCTACCTGGTTCCAGGTGCCCTCTACTCATTCCCCAGCTAAAAGCACTCAGGAAAGGCTCTGTTAAGTCATTCACACCTATGGGGTGCCTTTTAAAGAACAAACACGTTAAACTAAAGGAATAACACTCAAATGGTGGAATCTTGGGCATCGGGACGTGGGTAGGGGATGTATTTCTGGTTCAGAAAGCGGGAGGAGATGCTTCCAAGATTCCACGCTTCCACCGTAGGTGACAGCTTCCTGTGATTCCCAAGAGGCTGTTGCTACCTCCTGGAGCTGGGCATCTCACTGAATAATAGCAAAAGGAGAGAACTGTGTCCTCCTTTCCCCCACTCCCAGGGTGATTTGTGGGCAGTGCCCGTAGTCAGCCATAGATACCCCTGGCAGAGCCCATCCCTGCCACACCACGTGTTCACTGTGTCTCTTGGCAAGGTCTCTTCCCCTCCTTGGCCTTGTTTTCTCATCTGTAAAACAAGGGGCTTGAACTAGATGTCTCCTAACCCACTTCTTCACTGACGTTCTGGTCAGCTGGGTCTCTGGGCTGCAGCTGTAGGAAAGGTTGTCCTCATCTTCCCCTCACCCTCTCTCTCTGGTGACCTACATCCCCACCCTCAGGAAGGAAAGAAGATGTAGAAGGTATGAGCTTAAAGAACCCTCTTTTTTTCCTATCTCTTTCCTTGCAGGCACTCAGGAGATACCTGGAGGGACAAGAAACTGGGAAGTAGGGAGAAAATCTAATAGGTCACTTAGGTATTTTTCTCCTGGGCTATGATAAAAGGGAAGGGAAAAGAAGTACCAGAGGTTGAACTCGATACCCTAACCCAATCAGGTCCTAATTTGAACAAGCATCCAGTCCTGAGTCTACTCCAGGGCAAGACACACGGACAAGGAGAGGCCAGAATCATGCTCTCCTTCCTCTCCAGACTGGGCTGCACCAAAAGAGTTTCTACTGAAGACTGGAGATGGCTTGGCAGGAGGGTTGGCAAAGAGATTAAAGCTTCAGACAGGCTGCTGGACTCACTGACCTGTAAGGCCCCTTCCAGTTCTGGCATTCTATGAGAAGTGGTACCCAGACTGGGCCATCAGAGGTCCCTGAAATGTCTGTGGTGTCCACCTTGCCCGTCCCTGCTCAGAGCTCCCTGCCAGCCGAGGACCCAGTTTCCAAGGCTGGATGCCCAAGCAGGTCACCATCAGCATCACTACCCACCCCTCTGTGCACACCCTCCCAGATCGCTATTTATAAATGTGGCATAGGCAAGCAGGCTGGGGAAACAGCCATTGCTATGCTAACTGCCCACATGTGACCTGAGGGTTAGAAAATGAAACTGTAAAACTGCTCAGAAATCAGAGGAGCTGGAGTCCCTGCACCCTGAAGGCTGAGAGGAGTCCAGCTACCTGGGTCTGACCTGGATTTGAGCCCTGGCCCTGGACACCAAGGGCCCATCAGGCTGCAGCAAAGGCCGCTGGCCCTGGAAACCAGTGACCCCTATGACTCCGCTTAGAACATTGCTGTGCCCAAGAGCGGGGTGAACACATGACCCCCTCAGCACAGCCAGGGCTGCACTCAGCCAGCCTGCCCTTGCCCCCTTCTTTCCAAACCAACTCTCTGGGAGCAGGCAGGGCTGCCCAATGGAGGAAGCACGACCGGGACTCAGGAGATTGAGTTCTGGCAGCTGTGGACCTGATCACCTAAGTTATCTCCCTCTCTGAGTCTCAGTTGTCCCATAAGGGTCTCTATGACCCCAAAGGCTCTTCCAACACGGTGTCCCTCTAAGAGGAGGTCTGGTAGACTCACTCACCGTGAGGTGTGTGTAAATGATAACGTATAAGCACCTCCTCTCCTTACTTAGGAGAAAAAACCTCTATCGGAAGGATGAAGAAACAACGATAGGATTTCAGGTAAGAGAACAAGCCAGTCAGTGTACCCTCTAGAGACAGAAGACAGGTAAAAGATGTCCTCTGACAAGAACAAAAGGTTTGACCTCGTGTAGAAACTTGAACCTCATTATTTGGCTGAGTCCCTCACAAAAATAGGCAGAAAGAAGGAGGTGGTCATTAGCCCAAGCCCCCACCCTCTTGTGGGCAACTCCAGAACTGGGCAAAGCAAGTACCAGCAGATGCCTTTCTGCTGTCACCCAGGATCTGCCTTGTTATCTGAGCAACTACTGGGGCAAAAGAGCTAGCTGCTTCCAGCCAGGGTCACGGCCTTTGGCAGTGGGGTGGGAGAGGGATTCCTGCACATCACAGTTTGTATACAAAGGATACTAGATTAAAATCAACAGTAAGGGCAGTCTTACAAGATGGAGGTTTAAAAACCAGTACACGCCCACCCAGTTGGCATAACTGGGTAGGAACAAAACCTACCCATTTGCCTCAGTGATTAAGAAAAAAGAACTGCAACTCATACAACTCAATAACAAACAAATGAACAACCCAGTCAAAAATGGGCAAAAGATCTAAATAAACATTTCTCCAAAGAAAACATAAAGATGGCCAATAGGCACATGAAAAGATGCTCAACATCGCTAATTATTAGAGAAATGCAAATCAAAACTATAATGAGGTATCACCTCACACTGGTCAGAATGGCCATCATAAACATTTCTCCAAAGAAAACATAAAGATGGCCAATAGGCACATGAAAAGATGCTCAACATCGCTAATTATTAGAGAAATGCAAATCAAAACTATAATGAGGTATCACCTCACACTGGTCAGAATGATCATCATTAAAAATCTACAAATAATAAATGCTGGAGAGGGTGTGGAAAAAAGGGAATCCTCCTACACTGTTGGTGGGAATGTAAATTAGTGTAGCCACTATGGAGAACAGTATGGAGGTTCCTTAAAAAACTAAAAAGAGTTGCCATATGATCCAGCAATCCCACTTCTGGACATATATCTGGAAAAGATACATAGACCCCCAAGGTTCATAGCAGCACTATTTACAATGGCTAAGACATGGAAGCAACCTAAATGTCCATCAACAGATGAATGGATAAAGATGATGTGGTATACACACACACACACACACACACACACACACACACACAATGGAATACTACTTAGCCATTAAAAAGAATGAAATAATGCTATTTGCAACAACATAGATGGACCTAGAGATTATCATACTAAGTGAAGTAAGTCAGACAAAGACAAACATCATATGATATCACTTATATGTGGAATCTAAAATATGATACAGGGCTTCCCTGGTGGCGCAGTGGTTGAGAGTCCGCCTGCCGATGCAGGGGACACGGGTTCGTGCCCCGGTCCGGGAAGATCCCACATGCCGCGGAGCGGCTGGGCCCGTGAGCCATGGCGGCTGAGCCTGCACGTCCGGAGCCTGTGCTCTGCAACGGGAGAGGCCACAGCAGTGAGAGGCCCGCGTACCGAAAAAAAAAATAAATAAATAAAATAAAATAAAATAAAATAAAATATGATACAAATGAACTTATTTACAAAAAAAAACAGACTTGCAGACATAGAAAACAAACATATGGCTTCCAAAGGGGAAAGGGGGTGGGGGAGGGATAAATTAGGAGTTTGGGATTAGCAGATACAAACTACTGTACATAAAATAAACAAGTTCCTACTGTATAGCACAGGGAACTATATTTAATATACTGTAATAGATCAGAATAGAAAAGAATATGAATAAGAATATACATATATATAAAAAACCGAATCACTTTGCTGTACACCAGAAACTAACACAACATTGTAAATCAACTATACTTCAGTTAAAAAGAAAAAAAAGGTATAGACTGATTACAAGTGCCATGCAAAGGTGCAAAGGTCTTTTTTAGTGCTTCTGGCTGAACCATCAGGTGGCCCTGCCCAGCTGCTTTCCCCTCATCCTCTCCTCTTTGCTCAGTGTAATAATATCCAACCTAATGAGTATAGACCCCAAATTTCATCCATACGCATTACCTCATTTAAATTTTGTTACGTTTTACTAATGAGAAAATTAAGGCTCATAAAGGTTAAAAGACTTAGCCAAGATCAGACATTCAATAATTGTACTTGAACCCAGGTCTCTAGAGTCTACAACTAGAAGTTTTTCCACCTTGTCAGAGCTGCTGGACTGGGCTGGGAGGACTGAGGCCAGCTTCTGAGCAGGCATCAGTCAACTCCCCCGTGGCAGGAGGGCAGAAGGGCCAGAGCTGATGGAGGCCCAGGAGCCCATGGCATGATGGGAGAGTTTTCCCGCAAAATGGAGCAGGCCGCCAGCATGCTCATTACCCAGCCTTATTCCATTTCATAATAAATGAAGCCCCTGGAGGGCCAGGCATGATAGGGTGGGGTGAGATGGGGAGTGAAGACTATTACTGGATTTTAACCTTCGTCTTCTCTTTCTGGGCCTCTGGAACAGCTGCTCAACAAAATGGATCTGTACAGACAATCATTTTTGCTGCATTACTTAATATACAGTTGCTCTCGGCAAGAGATATAATTGACTTGCTTAACTAATCAATCTTTCTATAAGCATAGCTGCTTTTCCTCTCCCAGTGGGGGAGGAAAGCAGGGGAAAGGGGAGGAAAAGAGAAATTGCAAGGAGCAACCTTTGGCATGAATTAGAGAGCTCTAACACCCAGCTGAGGTTTCAGAGCTAGGGGGTAAAAACTGCTGCCTAGCCTTCCCATCCAGTTTCCTTCTTGGTCCAGACGTGATCTGTGGCAGCCTGGAGTAACAATCGCCCCACAGGAAACGGAGGCACGAGCGCCAGAAGAAGTCAAAGGAGCTGTGGCCCAGGCAATGCAAAAGTCATCTTCAGTTGTCTTTGGAGTGACTTCAGTGTCTTTTAGAAATAAAAGTGTGTCTGATGACCTGGGACTTGAAACACTCAAATTAAGCAAGGAAGCCACGGATAAAAGCTCATTTGGGCTGAGTGTGAAAATATCCAGCCTCCCCCATACTCCACCCACCCCTCCACCCCCGCTCAGTTTCTCCATCTCTCTCCACTTTGGGAGAGATATGCAGCATCACCCAGCAAATTCTCCCAAAGTACAGGCCCAGACCACACTGCCCTCTCTCTAACCTCTTCTGCATCCGACTCCCCTTCCCTCCATTCAGAAGAGGAGACTTTGACCCCTTTCCTTTTCTTCTCTTCCCCTCCAGCTCTCATCTCCATCACTCTCCACACCTACACACGCACACACACTCCCGCAGGTACTACTGAACTGGGGGCTATCATTCTAAATGTAGAGGAAATGAAGTTGAAGAATGAGTCACGACGTAGAAAGGATGACTGAGTAAAAAGGTTGATGTCACCCCAGTGGCTACATTATGCAATAAAAAGTACCCCCTTTGGGCTCATCTCCACCCCCTCCCAGCACTCCAATCCTGGTAAGTCCATCTCCTTCTTTAAGTCCTAACTCAAGTATACCAAGCTGAGTGAGGTGCCCCTAGGCTGGCTTCCCACCTGCGTGCTTCTAGATGGACTACTTAGATGTTATTATTATTTGTCTATGTGCTCGTCACCCCAATGCCACAAGGTGCTTTGTGAAAGCAAGGATTTTTGACTTGACCACTGTTTCTTTAGTGCCTAGTACTTTGCCTGAAATATTGTAAGCATTCAATGTAGGATTAATATGGAATCGTGAAGCCAAAAATTACGTCTCCATTTCAAGGTTCCTGAGTAGAAGATCTCTCTCCGAGAAGAAGTCCAAGACCCATCTTCTGTCTCATTCAATCTTTTTTATTTTTTTTTTTTTTTTGTGGTATGCGGGCCTTCCTCTGCTGTGGCCTCTCCCGTTGCGGAGCACAGGCCCAGCCGCTCCGCGGCATGCGGGATCCTCCCAGACCGGGGCGCGAACCCGGTTCCCCCGCATCGGCAGGCGGACGCGCAACCACTGCGCCACCAGGGAAGCCCCCTCATTCAATCTTTTTATTGATGGCATACATGAAGTTTGAGAAAAGATGATTACCTAATTTGTATATGGCAAAATTTAGGGAAATTAATTGCATGGCAGACTCAGAATCTGACTAAGTAGGCTAGAACACAAGCCAAAACCACACAGATGAAATCCAGGAGTGTTAAGTCTTACATTTAGGTTCAAAGAATCAATTGCACAAGCCTAAGATAAAGGAGCTCTGGCTCGGCAGAGAGCCATGAGAAAAAGATCTTGGGGTCTGAGCTGACCACAAGCTCAATATGGTCATACAGCTGCCAGGAAGGGAAAGAAATCTAAAAAGTGCACAATTAAACGGGAGAAACGAAAGCCCCTGAGTAGTTTACCCTGATGGAACCCATCTGGATCATTGGGCTATGCTCTTACTAGCTCATTTTAAAAGGGGCAGTGGAGAGTGACTAGGATACCAAGGAGTCTAGAAACAGCAACAGAAACTTTGGGAGTGTTTCACCCAGAACAAATGACAGCTAGTTTCCAACATGAGACAGGCTGAGGAGAGAGGAGTCAAGATTTTCCTGACAGTGTAAAGGTTAAAAAGGCCAGCTCAGGAGCCAGAGCTCCCTGGGTTCAAATTTACCTGGGCTCTGCCATTTACCAGGTGAGCGAGCTAGGGCAAGTTTCTTGAGTTCTCTGTACCCAGTTATCTCATCTATAAAATAGGTATAATGGTTCTTAACTCATTTAACCCAAAAGCTAACACAGATCTTCAGAGAAAGGCACAAAGTCAAGTCTCCACAAATGATGACATATTACTATGCTGTGACTCCACAAGACACACCAGGAGGGAAGCGTGGAAGTTACCAGAAGGCTTATTTCAATGGTGCAAGAACTTCTAACAACCAGAACTGCTGCCCCCAACGTGGGATGGGAGGACTGTGAGATGTGAGAGTTCCTGATCATTGGACTGTCAAGCAGGCTGGGTGCTGGGGATGGGACCCTCTGTACCTGGTAAAAGACTGTCCAAGATTCGATTTAAGGTCCCTTTCAACTCTCAGATTCTTGGAATTTCCAGGAAGTCTTCCTCCTTCCTTACCCTCTGGGGAGCTGATCAATTTTTTCCCTTTTATGTAAGGAGTATAAGAAATGGAGCATCAAGAGGATTTCATACTCTGTAGAGGGCCCTTCCAACCCTCCTTGGTCCACAGAGCCTTTGAGCCCCACCCCACTGGGACAGACAGACAAAGCCTCACCCCAGAGGCCCGGAGTGCTGAGCTCCCCAAGGAAGGAGGAGGTCCCTTCCCAATCAGCCCTGAGCCTCACAGAGCAGGCTTAGGTCTTGGCCCTCAAGCCATGAGCGAGCACCAGGAAAGGCCAGGTGCCAGGGAGACTCAGAGGGAGATCAGAAATGAGATTTAATTACCAGAGGCACCAAGCTCTCCTGGGAACAGAAGCTTCACACCTGGGTCCAAGGGTGACATTTCGGGAGGTCCAAGGAAAATGGCTCACTTTCCCCTCATGCCTCTGCCTCGAAGACAGCTGCCAGCATTATTTCAGCAGGAAGGCGGCCTTGGTCTGGCCCGGGCCGCAGCGAGAATGCGCTGGAGGGAGGAGTCAGTTGAATTACTAACCCAGAATACGGGGGATGGGTGGGAGGGGTCAGCTGTCCTGGTGGCTGCAGCAGAGGTTTTGTGCTAAGGAAATGCTATCTCAGATCCCGCTTTGCTTTGGACCTTGGCTCAGAGTTAGTAATAATAATGACTTTACCACTTTCTCCCAGGGTGGCCTTGAACCAATTGTTTCCATCTCTTTAAGCCCCAGTTTCCGGATCTACAAGATGAGGGGCTGTGCTGGTTGACCTCTAGGGCCCCTTTCTGTTCAAACACAGTTTGCCAAGAAACCTCACAGTCTTGGGTTATTTAACTCTCCCAATAACCCATTGAGGTCGGCCGGCCAAATTCTATAATTTACAGAAGAGGAAAGCTTAAGAGGGGTAAGTGATTTACCCAAGGTCACAGAGCTAGGAAGCGGAAAAAGTCCAAGTCCACTGGACGCCAAGGTGCATTTTTCTTTCTGCACCCAGTCTTCTCTCTACATCACATCAGCCCCCCACCACATGTTCCTAACCCATGTCCTGTAGGGTCTCCCCTCTGGTGAAGGGGTTACAAGGATGCAGTGAGCTGGGTGGGCACAAGGAAGGGGACAGAGGCTTCTGAGGGTCACGGCCAGCTCCTCCCAGACAGAAGCTTGGAACTGATCTTACCGAGGAGGCAGCTTCCTGGCCCCACGAGGAGACTGATCGGGCTTTGATGCTGTAAATGCACATCATTGTTTTGGCACCTTAGCGCTGAGCCTTCCTCTGCAAATGGCTGTGATTTTCATGGCAGTGTTTATGGAGCCGAATATTCAGATTGATTCTCCTTTCCCTTTCCCAGGGCTCTTCTGGGAAGCAACAGAAAACACCCCCACCCCAACGCAGGAGCGGGGAAACTGCTCCCTGCTCCCCCAGGCAGACGATGGCCCAGTCTCCCTGCCCGCTGCAGGCCCCTCCACAGGTCCCCAGCAACTCCCGGGGATGGATTCCCAGAGCCTCAGATGCCTCCGCATCCTCATCTGTTTTCTCCCCTGAAACCCAGAAGCCTGTGATTAGGAAAACAAGACAAAACAGATATAGCAAAACAGAGCAAACAGAAGAAAAGGCAGCCCACTGAGCCATTTCGAGTTGGCTGGGTCATCCCAGGCTTCTGCTTCTCCAGTCCTCCACAGAGAGCCTGATCTCCTGCTAATCTCCAAGGCAGGTGTCTTCCCATTAAACCAACAGGCCCAGTTCCCTTTCCTTCACCCACAGCAGAACACATTCCCATCCCAAACCACTGATCTGCCTCTGGGAATCTCCAAGCAGGTGTCTTCCCATTAAACCAACAGGCCCAGTTCCCTTTCCTTTACCCACTAGCAGAGGAGGGACAAGCTGCTTCCTTCCCTAGGACTGGAAGCCCTGCTCCTGGCCATGTTTCTCGCTCCCAGGACCTGACCACCTGCATTTCCTCAGTAGGAAACAGCATGCCTTCACCCACAGCAGAACACATTCCCATCCCAAACCACTGATCTGCCTCTGGGGCTCAGAGAGCACCTGGGAGGTCACCCAGCCCACTGCTGCCACTAACTAGCTAGACTAGTGCATCCTCTCCCAAACCTTGATCTATGATAGGGTTTGTTCCCCTTTACACACAACCAGGAAGGTTCTGGAGCCAAATACACTTTCCTCCTCTTATGGGTTCCTGAAGCATTATTAACATCTGAAAGGCACCCAAAGTCTTTCATTGAAGCAAGATCTTTTATACCTTTAAAAGGTATAAAAGATATAAAAGTTCTCCAAACTTTTTAAACCATGGATTCCTTTCTCCCTAAGATGATTATTGACATCTTGGAACTAGGGTTCTGTGGGACACAATTCCTGAAACTTTGGATTAGCTGGTTCTCTGGGTGCCCTATAAGCCCTGACAGTTCATGATTCTATAACTTAAACCTCTACAGTATCATTTAATGTGGCCCAGAACATGTCCAGCCTCTGGGTCTCTATGATTTGCCCCTATTGTCCATCATGCCCTGTCTGCGGTGACTGAAGTTTCCTCTATTCCCATTACCTGCCGAAAAGGGAAAGGGTTCAAGGTCTACACTCCCAAATCTCAACACTTTCACCCATTGCTCCTGCAGCAGCACAGCTGCCATGGGCTCTTAGGAGCCAGATTTCACTCCATCTCTGCTGTTTACAACCATGGGGCCTTGGACAAGTCACTCAAGTCCTCCGAGCCTCGGTGCAGCATGCAGAATTCTAAGACTGCCCCCTAGAGTCCCATGCCTGACGCACAGCCCCTGTACCCTTCCCTCCCCTAGAGCGTGGGGTCCTGCCCTTGAGATTAGATCACTAATCAATTGACTTTGAGTTCATCAAAAGGGAGGTTCTCTTAGATGGGCCTGATCTTCTAGGATAAGGAGGCTTAGAGCCTCACTTCTGTTCTTTTGCTTGCCTTTTCTCACTTTCTTTCAGGACTGTCCTTGTGTACCTTGGGATTAAGATGAGCTAAGTGGGATCAAGCCATAACCCATCACATGAAGGAAAAAAAAAACACTCAAGAGTGGATTAATGGATTTGACCACCTGAAAGTGAAAAGGTCCTACCAAGTTTCCATCCTCCACCCACCAGGTCAGCTGTCACTGACAGTCAGCCAATCGTGCGTTCATCCAATAACAAGCACTTACTCTGTACCAGCCATGTGTGGGCCTGGAAATAAGACAGCATCCTTGTACTTAAGGAGTTCCCAGTGTGTTTGGGTTGCAAACAGGTAGTGACAATAAGATTTCCATCAGGGCCCCAGCCTTGGATTGAAGTTCCATAAACCTATTTGGTTGTGAGCATCAAAGGAAAGACACGGACTATTTATTCCACGCGGTGGACATCAGATGCGCACTTATAAGATTTTCAAGCAGTTCTATTACCAAGGCTGCCCCTAATTTTAAGGCAGTGAACACCCAGTTAGGGGGAGAGCATACACTGAATGGAGATAAAATACCTGAAACGGGTGTATCAGCTGATCCATAAAGGATGATGGTCGGTGGGGAAAAAAACATTGAGAGAAACACTGTGTGTGAACACTCACTGTCTCCAACCACTCCTAGCCCTGGCAAAAGATAATAAGAAATAAAAAGGAAAGATTTGTATAGAAGATTCAGAGAGTCATCCTGGCAAATTCATTCAACAAGTACAAAGAGACTACATGTGCCTGATCATTGTTCTAGATGCTGGGCATACATCAGAGGACAGATGTTAATTCTCCTTTGATAGGGTTTACATTCTAGCAGACAGAGGCAAACAAGCAATAGACATGTTTTTTTAATAAATCAATATGTTGGAAGGTAATGGGGACTGTAGGTGTAGTGAGGTTTTGCAATTTTTAAGTAAGTGATGAGTCTGGTCTCATTGAGAAGGTTGAAACAAAGACTTGGAGGAAATGGAAGAGTTAGCCAAGCAAATACATAGAAAAAGAGTTTTTTCAGATGAGGGAATAACTAGAGCAAAGACCACAGGGCAGGACTTGGGGAGCAGCCAAGTGGTCGGTGTTGCTAGATCAGCATAAGGTACTGTAAGGGTAACAGAATATAAGGAAAGGGGGTTGGGTGGGGTCATTGTAGCGATTTCAGCTTTAATTCTGAGAGGAATAGGGAACCGCTGCCGGCTTTTGAGTAGAGGGATGCCATGATCTTTCGTAGCCTCTAAGAGGATCATTCTGGTTCCATATGGCGAATAGGGGGAAGAGCAGAATCAGAGAAGCCTATCGAGGCTACTGGAGTGACTCAAGGTGTGAGAAGAGTAGGAGTAATGGAGGTATGAGAACTGGTCAGATTCCATATATTTTTTAAAAGAAAAGCCAAAAGTAGAGTATTTCCTGGCAGGTGTTTTGACCTAAGCAACTGGAAGATTGTAGTCATCATGAGCTGAGATAGAGAAGGCTGTAGATAGAGCAGATTTGGAACAGGAAGGGAGGAGAGGTCAGGAGTTCTATCTGGGGCAAGTTGAATCCGCGAAGTCTATCAAAATGTAAGCAAATGTGGGGAGATTTTATACTTCTAAATAGGTCAGTGTAGGCTCATTGGATATGCAAGTCTCAAGGTTGGGATAGAGGTAAACTTTGGTTTTATCAGTATACAGCCAATATTTCAAGTCACAAGACAAGGTGAGATCACCAAGGAAATGAGTATATTGAGAAGAGGACCAAGGAGTGAGCCCTGGGTTCACAATAAGCCCAACATTAAGAGACCTAGGAGAAGAGATGAGAAAGCAAAAGGAGTGAGGAAGAATCAGCAGCGAGACAGGAGGAAAAACCCAGAGACTGTCATATGTGGGAATTCAAGGCAGAAGGTGTGACCACCTGAATCAGAGTGTCAGCAGTAGTGTTCAGTCTGCATCTTGCTTGACCTGTCCACTGGACTTAGCGATAAGAAGTCATCATTTGCCTTGACAAGAGCAGTTTCAGTGCAGTAGTGGGTGAAAGGCGTTCCTGGGTGGCACCAACTCTTCTTAGAAGTTTTGATGCAATAAGAAACAAAGGTATAGGCAGTAAAAGAGAGGTGGGATCAAGAGAGGATTTTCTTCATCTTGGAGAAGAGTGTGTTTATGTGCAGATGGGAATGGTCCAGTACAGAGGTAAAACTTGACAAAGTGTAAGAGAGGGAAGAATTGTCGGAGGGGAGAAGGAAAGGGCTCTCATGCGCACACAAGGATAAGAGCTGGCTTTAGCTAGGAGTATGGACTGTTCATCCATGTAGCATATGGGAAGGGCAGAGAAGGAGTGGGCAGATGCTTGTAGGTGGGTAGATGCGCTAGTAGAAGTCTGTGGAAGACCTCTTTTGATTGCTTCAATTTTCTCAGTGAACTAGGAAGCAAAGTCATCAACTGGGAACAAGGATGGAGGAGGTGTCACATGAGAAACCTTAGGGCAGGCTGTCATGATGATATGGTGTTATGACATAAAATTATTGAGCTTTTGCTTCGCACCATGTACTAAGCTCTTGACATGCGTCATCTTCACAACAACCCTCAGAGGTTAGTCATTACATACCCTCTAAAGACGGAGAAATGAGGCTCAGGATGATTAAGCAAATTACCCGTGGTCACCCAGCTGGTAAGCGCCAGAGCCAGGATTCAAATTTCAGCCTGACTCGCTGCAAAGACTTTGCTCTTAACCAGGGTGGGAGTGGAAGGCAGAAGCGGAGGATGCTCTATAGAGGGGAGAAGGACACTTTCCCTTCCTTAGGACAGTGATGGGCCCAGAGGAGAGGACTGGCTTGGCTGCCTCAAGACCCATCAGCGAATGAACTGAGTTTATCAATGAGTTGCTCAGATGCTCCCCACACCTGCCATGGCCCTTTCCTGAGCTCTTACTGTGTTTTGCACATACATTTATTAAAGACAGCACTTTCATGATCTATTAAAATCCATTATAGCGTACCTCAGGCTTCCCTCCATCACATCAGCCAGATTCAGGACACCTGAGAAGCACACATAATTCTGTATTAGTTTCCTATTTCTGCTGTAACAAATTACTACAAACTCAGTAGCTTGAAACAACACACTTTTATTATCTTACAGTTCTGGAGGTCAGAAGTCCGAAAGAGGTCTCACTAGTTAAGACCAAAATGTTGGCCAGACTGTGTTCCCTTCTGGAGACTCTAGGGAAGAATCCATTTCTTTGCCTTTTCCAGCTCCTGGAGGCCACCTGCATTCCTTGGCTTCCTCCATCTTCAGAGCCAGGAATGCAGGCTGAGTCCTTTTCACATGGAATCACTCTGACCTCCTCTTGTGCCTCCTTCTTCTACTTTTAAGGCTCCTGTAACTACACTGGGCCTGCCTGGATAATTCAGGCTACTCCCCTTATCTTAAGGTCAGCTGATTAATTCCATATTCACAGGTTCCAGGGCTTAGAAGGGGGTGGAGTATTATTGGGTCTACTACAATGGGTAAATTCTGGAACACTAGCCTCTAGGTCCTTATTGTCCTCATTCATTCATTCATTCATTTATCGATTTAGGAATCTGGGCTTTTGGAACCAGCCCTGGTCTGGGAGTCATTGTCCTGACTCCTCCGCAATGTTTATGTTATTAATAGGTATGTTCTTTTGCGAGGAAATCCCACAGAAAGTCTGAAATGAAAAGTTACTTTGTGCCTAATCCAATACCACCTCTGTGCTCACTGTGGGGGCCCGGGGAGGCAGGGGGTGCTCAGGAGAGTTGGGGAAGTGGTATGGGGGTGGAGGGGAGAGACCCCCCCCCCCCCATTTCCCCAGCATGTCTTGTCCACGCCTTCCTTGTCCAGGATGTAGTAGGTGTAGAAGAAGCCCTGATGGGCTGTGGTGTTTTTCCTGACAAACTTTGTTAGCAGGGCTATTTAAATCATTCTAATCACTGCAGAAACACCCCATTAGGTTTCCCAGTGAGGGACACTGCGGAAAAGGACCAGGAGAAACTGAGGGGAGGCTGAGAAAGAAAAACTGCAGCAGACCCGCCATTTGGCCCCTGCAACCTCTTCTGCCATTTGCTTCAAACAAGGAGGCAGGAGAGGGAGCCAAGGGCAAGAGAGAAAATAAACAGATACTGTCAGGTCCTGCCATTAGAAATGCAAAATTCATTAGAAAAACATTGATTGCAAAGAATTGATTTAGTAGTGATTTGATTGTCAGGCATACAGTACATCCAAGGAAAATTTTCATTATGATTCAGAATTCGTTAAAAAGAAGATAAGACCGGAAGGTGGTGAGGGAGGACACGTCAGCCCGGCTGCCTATTTATTGTTAGAGACCCAAGTCTGGCGGGGCAGGCGGGGTCGGGCGGAGATGTTGCCCAAGAGGACCATGCCTATTGCGTTATAGAGGAACTAGTGATTTACCTGTCACTTCCCCGGGAACTTCAGTCTGTGTACCCTACCGAGGGGCTCAGACCTGTGGGCATGACCCCACCTCCCAGTTAAGGGAGGCCAGGCATCCCTCCGCTGTGCCCCCCTGTCTCTCTCACCCCTGCAGTGAGGTTGCACAGCTGAATCTGGGGCAAGCACAGGGGCTTCAGGGTACCGAGGATGCTCAGTGATGTGCCGCCCTAGTCCAGGTTCCCACTCCTCGGAGAACTTTGCTAAGCCTCCCTCAGACCCTGCTCTCAACACACACCCCTGCCTGTGTTCTGAGGCCCCTCCTTTCTTCTGACTCTCACCATGCTGCCACCTTCTCCCTCTTTTACGTCCCTGGAAAAGCCAGGTCTTTCCTCTTCGGGATCCTGGTATATTCCTTTTGGCTTCCGGTCTTAACTCCATCTTCCTCACCAACGTAGATTCTCCAGGAAAACTTTGACTTTTCTCTGTCTCACCTTTCTGGCCCTTGATAGAAGCCCGGGTTCCTCAGCTGATTCTAAAGATAGCTCTCCATCCACTAAAACCACTTGTGCATTTTCTATTTTATTTATTGAGCTATTTGTTCTAGCCAGCTCTGTCTCCATCCACACATATCGGTTGTCATCTTTTATCCTCCTGCCTCTGTCTCTGTTCCTACCCACTTGTACTCAGTATTCTTTGCTTCCTCTCTCTCTTTTACCAAATACCAACCACTAGCTTTTCTCAGCTGTGCTCCTTTAATCCCCTGGACGACTGGCCAAGGGGATGTAGGATCTTCTCCATCACTCAGCTGGAACATCATCTCTCTTTACAAGGTTTCTCGACCTCCTTCCCTAGATTCTCATCTGTAAAATGAACGTGATAATAGCAATTGTGCCTACCTACCTCAGAGGAGCAAATATAATCACACACTGTGTAAGTGCCTTGTAAACTGAAAGGGCTACTTAAATGTAAATTGTTTTATTTCTCCAATTCAGGGATTCACAATATAATTTGCATTCTGAAGACAATCCTCAATGATTAGCCTTAAATATTTAAGAAATACTTTTGGCCAGTGATTCTCAATCCTAAATGAAAAATAGTGGTTTCATTGCTCCAGGTTAAAACTCAAGCAAAGTATTTTTTTTCTTTTTTCTTTTTTTTTTTTTTTTTTGTGGTACGCGGGCCTCTCACTGTTGTGGCCTCTCCCGTTGCGGAGCACAGGCTCCGGACGCGCAGGCTCAGCGGCCATGGCTCACGGGCCCAGCTGCTCCGCGGCATGTGGGATCTTCCCGGACCGGGCATGTGGGATCTTCCCAGACCGGGGCACGAACCCGTGTCCCCTGCATCGGCAGGCGGACTCTCAACCACTGTGCCACCAGGGAAGCCCAAGCAAAGTATTTTTGAGAAGCTTCCCAGTAATGGAAATTGGCAGCCAGATTTGAGAGCCAATGATTTGTACTTGACTTTTACATTTCTACACCTATCTATCCCCTTGGTCCAGGAGTAAACTCCCCTCCTCCACCTACTTTCCTGCCCACTTTCCTTCCTCGTGTCCCTCATCCAAAGTGGGTCTGTGGAAAGAGATGTGTAAGGGGACAAAGAGGCCTAGAATTTGGGAGACTGACAGGAGACCTAGGAGATGATTGTTGCCCTCAAGGATAATGGAGACTTGTTCCCTGACCTCAAGTATCTCATCTCAGTCTCAACAGCTGCCAGTCCTCTCTGGTGAGGTGTGATCCAAATGGGAGGGTAAAAATCAAGGAAGGCTTCACGGAGGAAGTGACAAAGAGCCAGGTCCACAAGACTAAGAAGGCAATTAACAAGCCAATAAGAGGGAAAAGGGATTCCAGGCAGAGGAAACGGCATGAACAAAGACTCCAGATATACAAACTCAAAGCATACCTGAGGAGGTGCTGTGTCCCAGGTGAGCAGCTGTGAGGTGGATGCATGGCCAGAGAAGGAGTAAAGTGGAACCTGGTTGTGAAAATCCTGAACGGCAGGCTAAAGAGTTAAGCCTGTGGCCTTAGCAATAAGGAGTCACGGAAGGTGGAGTGTGGCATGCCTTCTGTGCATGCTTGCAGCACACTCACTGGCAAAGGACTTCTGCTAAACGAGCAGGTCTTGGTGATCGTCTGACCGCTGGCCTTCTCGCACTACCATATGGTTTCATAGGCTCTGCCCTGCCTCTGACTCTAGAGGAGCTGAAATTCCAAAGATGGCATAGATGCCAGCTCAGAGGACTTAGCTTGGGGGAAATCCTCAGAAGCATTTAATGAGATCATTAGCACTGATCCAGGTTGCAGCAACAGAACCTACTCCCTGCAACTCATGAGGCTGGGGTGGGGAAGAACACTCATCAGGACCATTTGGGAAGAGGAAGAGGTCCTGAACTGGGAGAGGATTTGAAGAGGGAAAATCAAGTGTGAGCTCCTGGTTACTGAGGTCATATTGATCCATCCTCCAAGGGGCAAAGCCATTGGCCCCGTGGGCTGAGGTTGCAAAGAGATATGATTCTATCTGCAGTTTTAAAGGATAATTCTCAGGCATCATGAGTAAAAGCCAGTGATCCCTCTGAAGAGTGAAATTTGCTCAAAGGACAGCCAAAATTACTGTAATGAGTACATCCATTAATTTTATTATACACCACAGGAAGAGTCGCCATGGAGACTGGGGCTTTCTCTCTGGGGCTGGGCTGCTCCGGGTGATCAAAAGGAACCTCATTTTGGTATCCTGTGATTTAAAGACAATGACAGTGAGAAGGGACTTGGGAGGTTTCTCTTAAGGGTCACTTCCTGAAAAAGAAGAGGCAGTGTATTAAGGTAATGCTAGCTGCTGTAACAAATAAACGTAAAAATCTCAGTGGTTTAACGTGACAGAAGTTGTATTTCTTCCTCTCCTGGGGAAGAGCTCTGCTTCAAGGACCCAGACCAATAAAAACTTTTCCACCATCAACATGTGGCTACTCCCTGGTCACCCTGGGCAGTCACTTCTAGCCAGCAAATGGGGGAGACCAAGAGAATATGTGCCTGGGAGGTAATTGTGAATGAGACCTGGAGCTGGCATATGTCAATCACTTCCACTCGTATTCCACGCTCAGAACTCAGTCACATGGCTCATGTAGATGCAAGGGGTGATGGAAATGTGGTCCCTGTATGAACAGGGACTTTTCCCATGACAACTCTACACTGTAGAAGGGAAACATGAATCTTTGCTGGACCACTAGCCATCTGCCCCAGGAAGCCTGGTGTAAACAGGGGAAAGAGCACTGGACCAGGCAGGAGTCCAGGAGTAAATGTGTAGGCCACAATAAGTCCCCTCTCCTCCCTTGGCCTCAGTGTCTTCATCCCTAAAATGGGAGGGTTGGACTTCATGGTCTCCAGCAGGCTTTGACCGTAATGCTGAAGTTGAGGCTGTCCTGTGGGAAAGGAGCTGTTCTCCAAGCTCATGGAAAGTTCTGCCCAGCGAGCTGCCCTCCTGGGCAGCATAAGTCACACTGCTTTGGGAAGACTGTACCAGGCCACAGTCTCACTCTCAACCTGACATCACACAAATGGGACCCCAGAGAGGCTGGAAATTGAACAGTCCCCACAGGAGAGGAAACATTAAAGGTTACATGATTTGAGCCTTCACAGGGGTCCAAGTGACCTTTCCTTGAGTGGAAAGACACAGGCTGCTGGTCCAGTGACCAATGAGGCAGACAGCGCCAGGACCACGATTAAGCAGAAGGGCTCACGCTGCCTGACTCACAAAGGTGAGCATGCCGAGTGCAGGCAGGAAATGCCGGAGCTCTATGGAGACAAACGCACAACCCCTCTGTTACACAAACACATGTAGCATTTACATGGCTGGATACCGAGGTCAGGTACACATCAGAAATGCAAGAACATGTATGTGCAAACACGGAGGTACATATAAATGGATACACAGCCAGCACATACTTGCCCCGGGGTAGGTAAGGATGAACTGGTACACACATGTATGGCTATCCATGAACGGGTAGACACACTTAGATACACACAGAGGCGCATTTGGATATTATACCAGGACCCGTGGTAGATACACAATTAGGTATATCTAGATGGATACATAAGCTTGTTTATACACAGAATTCACATCAATGCATTCAGAGCATTCCCATGAAAATCTGCATAGTTTCCCACATATGGAAACACACCATACACAGGAGCCCATACACAGGAGCACACAAAGGCAGCCACCCATGTACGACTAACACCACAGATATACACACACATATACATAGAGTCCACACAGATGAACATCTCACAGTTAACTGTCTAACCTCAGAGCTGCACACAGAGGAGGCTGGGAGTTTGTCTTAGACCCTGGTTAGGTGTGTTGACCTTCTAGGCAAATCATTTCCTCTCTTTGGGCTTCAGTAAACTCATCAGTATGATATGGGGGCTGGACCCTAACCCTAACCCACTTTGAGCCGCTTCCAGTCTAAGGAGAAGCGAGCAAGCAGAGTCTAGAAATGACAGGGAGGCACGGAGAGCTACCAGCTTGTGACTAATGATGGAATCTATACAGAGTCAGGGTTTGAGGAGCTAAAATAAAGGTGGCACCACAATTTCCTTTAAAGAAGACTTGGTTTCCTCCACTGGACAATACCGAAGTGAACCAGACAGTCTCCAGGCCTTCCCGTGGAGGCATGCCAGGGAAGCCTGCAGAGGGCAGGTTCAAGGAGGATTGAGGGAGGCAGGGGATACTTACTCCCAGGCGTCAGGACCGTGGGGGCAGGCACGTCTGTCCAGGAGTCCCCCCGCGAGGCTGAGAGCCTACACCAAGAGGACCAGACTCAGGTGACCTACTGTGTGAGGGAAGAAACGACCACAGTGACAGGCTGGAGGACAGTCATTCTGTCCTTACTCAGCCCACAGCAGCCCTCTGGCTAAAGGAACTCTATAAAGTGGCCTCTGAGCAGATCTGCACACTCTGTCTTCCACCGTCAAATGGCTTATGGATCCCTGCAGGACGATGCTGGCCAAGATCCAGGAAATAGGGCTACCTAGTACGGGCACCTGCATCCAAACGTGCCCACACGTGAAGATCCGTGTACACGCATGTGGGCGTGGGCACTTGAGGCCCCGTGTTTGCGCATGTGTGCCTGACAGTGGATACCACACAGGTGTAACTGCTTACAAGTCTTCCTCGCCCATCTGAACCTACTGTGTAATACACACTTGAATACGCAAATCATTGTACCTGAGGGTGTCTGTATCTGTTTTTGCCCACTCACCCCATTCATGGTACCTGGATATATCCATCTCAAAGGGAAAACCATTTCCTGTTTTCCTGCCCTAGTCACACAATGGGAAGTTCTGCCCTCCAGGAAACAGTGGGAAGAAATCTGCCCTCCTCTCCCTCTGCCTCCCTTCCCCGACCCACTCCTCTCTTGACTTAATTGGCGAGACGGGGGAAAGACCAGGGCATGGAGCCTGCGTAGCGGGGTCAGCATGGACTGCATACACCCTCCCCTCCTTTGCAGGGTAAGCTGGCCAGGCTCTGCCCGGAAGCAGGGAGTACTTGGCTTGTGACTCTGGGCCACCTCAACACAGGAGGGAGTGGTAGGAAGCCCGTGTGAGCCTCATTTCTTTAAATCAACTTTGCCAGCAATAGAGCTGGTATTTCAACAAATCTAATATGCTATCAATTGTAAAACACACCCCAAATTCAGAAATGTGAAAACGTGTCTTAAAAAAGAGATGAAATACAGGAATATTTTGGTCACTCTCGGCCTATTTTTTTTTTAATTATTTTTTTTTTTGCGGTATGCGGGCCTCTCACTGTCGTGGCCTCTCCCGTTGCGGAGCGCAGGCTCCGGACGCGCAGGCTCAGCGGCCATGGCTCACGGGCCCAGCCGCTCCTCGGCATGTGGGATCTTCCCGGACCGGGGCGCGAACCCGTGTCCCCTGCGTCGGCAGGCGGACTCTCAACCACTGCGCCACCAGGGAAGCCCCCCTGCCTATTTTTTACTTGATTCAGAAATTGGTAAGAAGAGGGATGCAGTTAATTATCACCCTCAAATCTCTAGACATTTGTTCATCCTGGACACAAAGTATCTGTGTGTGGGCAACGATTATAGCCAGACCGTGGAGCCTGCCCATCTGTGGTTACTGATGTGTCCACTGATCGCTGAGGAACTGCATTTATACGTGTGGCTCACTGAGCATGTAACGGCTGCATGTACAGGTATTTTTATGTGGGTGTGAATGATTTCATGGGTGCTTTATTTGTCAGTATTTGCCGTCTTCGTGTGTGAACGTGAATCATAACCCCAGACCCAGATTCCCCACCCATCATCCTGAAAGGGCCACAGCTGTAAACCAGGAGAGACAAGAGGACGGTGGCCTGTCTTTCTCGCTCCTTCAATCTCCTTGCGCTGGCTTCTCCCTCTCCAGGAAGAGGTCACCCAGAGGCCCCTCCAGAGACAGGCCCTGCCTTGCCTGTCTGGGAACAACAGGCGCAAAGCAATCTAGCAATTAGTAATAATCGTGTCTCTCTGACAAGCCATTATTTCTCCAGGACAAAGAAGGCACTCGGGGGCTGATGAGGGCCAGGAACCAGAAGAATGGAGAAAGGGCTCCTTCATGTCTCTGGATTGGGCAGGAGTTTGGGACTCCTCAGGGGAAAGCGGGGACCCCATACTGACTCCCCTCAGTCTCCTCCCCGACTCCCCACATCCCCCTCCATCCTCTCCAGCCCTTTTTCTCTCCCTTGCCCCTGAGTGCCGGGCAGCCCTTACTTCCATCCTCACAAAGGGAATGAAATGGTTCAGGCACAAAGGAACCCACGCCCAGCCCGCGGCTCAGGGCAGGAGTGCAGGAATGACTGACGGGGAGACCTGGACTGGCCAGTCCTTGGCCCCTGTATCAGCAGAACATGCGTTTTGCAGGACTGAGCAGGTGCAGAGCTGCCTTAGAAAACCAGCTTCTGGAGGACATGCCTCAGCCTCCAGCCGAGCGCTGGGTCTCACAGACGCTCCCTGAAGACAGCTGGTTCTTAATCCCTCCGGTATTCACGGAGGTTTCTGGGGTGCAGGGAATGTTGACAAGGGGACATGAAGGTCCAAAAGACATGATATCTTCCCTTGAGGAACCTAAACCCAGTAGGAAGGAAAGGAAATCTCCACAAATGACTGTAATACAGAGCTCAGCGTAAAGTACCAGGAGAGAGAGGTGAACAAGTGCCATGGGAGATGAGAGACCCCAGGCACCTAGGGAGATTGGGCAAGCTTCCTGAGAGAGAAAATATCAACTGAACCATCCAGAATAGAGAAATAAAGGATTCCAAAGGGAGAAGAGGAGCACAAGGGCATTTGGCGGCCAGGAAGTTATGAAGAAGATGATGACTTTGATGATGTTAAACAATAGCAAGGATGACATCAAAAATTTCCTTGTTACGTTCTAGCATGTTCTGCTGAGTCCAAACCCAGCCACTCTGCTCAGTACTGCCTGACCAAGCCCAAGCCTCTTCACCTCTCCAGCCTCTGCTTCCTGGAATTGCTAAAACATAGAGGTGATCCAATCTGCCCTCCATAACAGATAGAAAGAGATAGAGCTTTGGTCCTGGCTCAGTCACAGGGCAGGCTGAGAATACATGAGAGGATTACAAAAGGAAAGGAAAAAAATATAATACTTTGCATCTGGATAATACAGCTTTCAAAGCACTTCTATATATATTATCTCATGTTGGCAAAAAAGGTGATATCGACCACATTGCAAAGCTGACAACCAGACTCAAAGAGCTTGGGGGTTATAGCCAAGATTGCATAGCTGGCCTTGGCTCTATCTGCTGCCACTCCACAGTGCCTGGAAGGACACATGTGGACCCACTTTGAGCCCATTCAAGAGGAAACAGGAGTATGCTCTGAAGATTAATCTCTCCACAGCGTGCCTTTCTCCCAGCTGTCCAGAAGGATGGGAGGAGCCAGATGTCCAACAAAGCCCATGGCCAGAGAACCCTTGCTCCATGCCCAGACACTGTTTAATTCCAACTGGAGACCCACCCCTCTTTCAGCAAACCCTCCAGGAACTGCTGAGAATGTGGCCCTAGCATGGTGTCAAGCTGTGCATGCACTGGGGACACAGCCACCCCAGGATGCCCTTCAAAAACCGGCAGAGGACTCCAGTCTCCTCCAAAGCAAAACCGAGCCTTCTGTGATCTGGCCCAATCCAGCCCCACCCTGCTCATCCCTGGACATCTTTTTCTCTAACAGGGAAGAGCCAATTTTAACTCCACGTTGGATCTGTTTCTTTCACTTTAGCCTTTGCTTTTCCTTGCTTTTGTTATTATAATCACGCATAATGGCCTGCCTCAGGGAACCCTACCTACCTGTGAATGGCTGGCTTCAAGAAAGAAGAAATTAACACATCCCCTCCCTGAGGCTGGACATTCCAGGAGATGTTTTGCAAGACGGATGGCCCCTTTTTACTTCCTCCCCACCTCTCCCTCTCTCTTCTGCCTCTTTTCTTTACTTCCCTCTCTGATTTTATAAAAGAAACTGGCATCCAGACCCCAGTATGATGGTTTTCTGGGGACCCTAGTCTGCTATCTTCTCGGTCTGCCGGCTTTCTGAATAAAGTTGTATTCCCTGCCTCAACACCTTGTCTCCCGAGGTATTGGCCGGTCATGCGGTGAGCAGGGCGAGCTTGGACTCGGTAACATTTCTTCTGCGATACCATTCAGCCCTCAAACTTACCTATGCTCCCTGCCTCTGTGCCTTTGGCTCTTTCAGTCCCTCCACCTAACACATCCCCCTCTGCCTCCCTGCTGACCTTCAAAAGGTCTTCTCCTCCTCCCATTCACATCAGAATCCATCTCTCCCTCCACCAGCACTTTCTACCTCAGTAATGCACTTAACCCAGCCTACCAGGCAGCACGGATGCCTCTGTCTCCCTCCAGTGGACTGTGGGCCACAGGGAACCACACGGCAGTCCTCCTTTATTTCTTCACCTCCCCAGTCCCTGACACACACACACACACACACACACACACACGCACACACACAGTAGGCACTTGGTTTAAATTCATTGCATGTTGTTTCATCCAAAGGTCACAGTGACTCTTAGTGCTGCCGTGGAGCCTTACATAGCAGGACAGCGTCATACCAGGGTGGTCCAGGGGGAGACCCAGGCTGCCGGAAGTTAACCTGGCTGGACACAGACCCAGCTGTAGGGCAGTGGAGGATGGATGGCGAAGTATGCCCAACCCCGCAGGGATGACCCACCTGGGAAACCCCCATTAGCAACCCCTTCTCTCAATCTCGCTGGTCCAGGCACAGAAAGACCCTGAGGACAATTCAGATCCCCTGGAAATGTCAACACTCCCTGAAAGAGGTCTCAACTGGCCTAGAAATCACCAGGCTGCCCACACTTGTGATAAGCACAATAAATAAAACAATGAGACCCATTTGAAGGCACTTGTGAGACAGTAGAGCTTTGAGAACTTGACTTTGATGAGTTTGAGGAAAAAAAGAAGAATGAGTTTCCTCTTGGGCCCAGGTTTGTTTATCCTGCGTCTCAGAAGCCAGAACCTACTAGTGTGATGGTTTTAAATGGCCCAATATGTTTCTCCTACAGGCCCAAAGGCACCTGTCTGCCCTGGGCCAAGTCTCAAACCAGTACAGAAGAGGCACACCCACTCTGGCTGCCTGGAAGGGGTAGGGGGGCAGGGGAGCAGGGGTTGTGTGGGGGGGAGTCCAGATTTAGTCCTCCCGTGGGAGTGCACAGAAGAAGTGCGGAAGTAGGGGAGCTCCAGCTAAGGGGGAATCACAAGGTACAGGTGGCTGTGAGATCCAGCCAGCGGAGCCCGTGTGGGCTCGTCCCACAGGGGAGTGGAGGACAGAATCGGGGATTAAGAGTCTGGAGCTCAGAGCTTGGGCCTGGACCTGCCCCTCACATGCCTGGTGCCAAGTCTTTTCTCTCTGGGCCCTGCCTTGATTCCTTCACTCCCTAAGCAGGTGGCTCCATGGGGTTCCCCAGCTCCTTCCTGACCCCTCTCCTCCCCCGCTCACACCAGACCCACCTGGACCCCATTCTGCAAGGGCCTGCTCCCTCTCAGCTGTCAGCACATCCCCAACCCAAGACCACCCATCTGACTGGAAACCTGACTGTGGTACCTTGAAGCATTTCCTCTCACTATGGAAACCTGGTACTTGTCCCCCTGGGGCCACAGGCTACACACCCGTGTGCCCCGCCCATCAGTAACAGTACTACTACTATTTCTGTAGTCCTCACTACCGTTTCAGGCACTTTGTATGCCTTCTCCTACTTGATACAAACCTTTCTACAGATGAGAGAAAAACCAAAGCTTAAAAAGATTTAAGTAATTTCGCTCCTTCACAAAGGGCTTTGACACCCATCTCATCCTCACGACACGTCTGCCGGGTCAGCAGCCAGATATTCCCATTTTAGCAAAAAGGAAATAGAGGCTGGGAAAGGTGAAGCCCCTTGCCAAGATCACAGCTAATAAGGAGCAAAGCTGGGGCTCTGAATACATGGGAGGTACCCATTAACCCCACACACTGTTGCACCCCTTCCCAGGACGGCCAGACAACACTCCCCTCCCCCACCGCCGCCCACCACCTGTGTCACAGTAAGACCATCAGCCCGCCCTGCCTCCCCCCGGATCATTCCACAGAGTGCGGCCAGACCCTAACTGGCTCTGAGGAGTGATTACTTCAAAGAAGTTCCCATCGGACCAACATTTCTCTGAAAAAATAAACAGCTAGCCCTCTGGCTCCCCGCTGCCTAGAGGAAGGTGGCCCCAGAGCTGGATTTCTGCCGGGCAGTGGGCGGGGCTGGTGGGCGGGGCTGCTGAGCCGGGCTGGGGGCGGGACCAGCACGCCCCGGCCTGGCCCCGCCCCGCTTCCTCCTCGCCCACCTGGGTCCCCTCCCATCCCGACGTGGAAGCAGAGGCAATTGGGCTGGAAGGCACTGAGCAGTGTGAGGCCAACCCCAAGTCCAAGTGCGGCCAGAGCTGGGACGTGTCCTCTCAGGGTTCCTCAGCCAGTCATTAGCAGAGCTGGGCTAGAACCCACTAGACTAACGCCCGACCCCACACCACCCTGGGCTGCCAGAAACTCACTCTAACAGCATGGGACCTGAACCATGCAGGATGCCACCTGTCCACAGGTAAAGGACAGGTGGAGGGATACTCTGTGGGGAGCAGGGAGCCGAGGGCGCGGACCAGAGTACTCACGAGATTCCCACCCTTGGGCCCACTGTTCCTTCAGCACGTGCAGTGACCTACTGTGTTCTAGGCCTGGTTTCTACGGTAAGCAGGACCTGCCCTCCAGAAGCCTGCAGCAGTGGCAGTGAGAAACTCGCTTGTGAGTGAGTGCTCGTCTCCTCACCTCCCCCAGCCCCACCACGCCTTCTAAGAAGGAAGGATCCGTGGAAGTCTGGGCAGCCTCTGACCTTGCCCTTCTGCACCTTTGAAACCAACACTAGAGCACGCAAGCTTGGTCAGAGGTCCTGAACCAACGTAAGCACATGGCCATGGTGAATTTTTTTTTTTAATTTTGAAATAGAATCCACAATTATAACTCAGATTTCTCACTAACTTTCAGATTCCTGGCTTCTCTTGATAAACTCAGGAGGTCTGGTAATGCCCCGCCCACATTCCTTCCTTCATTCATTCTTTCATTCGACCAAGTGCCTGGTCCCATCCCAAGCGCTGGGAATACGGAGGTGAATAGGGCCATCTAAGTCACTGCTCTTGAGAAGAATCTCTTCAAGGGGCCATGGTCAGCTGGCGCTGGCCCGTTTGTGGGGGCATGTCCGCTCTACTTCGCCAGAGTCTCCACCATTCCCTGGACCACCCTTCCCATTTGTGAGCTCTCCTTGGTCACTGAGTTCATGCCCTCCTCACCAGACCGGCTGATTAGAAGGGCAGAAAGCTGAAGCAAACTGGACCAAATGCTAACCTCTCTTTAATCTGTGGTGAGTGCAGGAGTGTTTGTCATACTATGTTCTGCGTTTGTATGAATATTTGAACTTCTTTTTAATTTAAAAATAAGAATGCAAGTGAAGAGAGTTACTTGTGAGTGAAAATCTAGAAAGGTGAAGGAAGGGGTGAAACAAATTAAAGCCAGCAAAGGCTGTGCTTGGGGTGCCTTTGGGAAAGCGTAGGGGGAGGGGAAAGAGACTGTAGGAATGCTACCACACTGCGTGGGATGGCATCAGACAGAGAGAGATGGAGGAAGGGTTTTTTTTAAAGGTTTGCTGTATGTTAGGGATGAATGTCCCTTTGGCATTTTTCAAGCAGCTTCACAAAAGTTTTAAATTATTTTTCAGTGCTTTTGGGACGCCCGTCTTCTGCTTCTTTTGAACGTAACTCTGTGGGATGGGTGTGAGGAGAATAATCAATAAAGCATAGTGAGTGCGTGATCAGGAAGTAGGGCATCCTGAGAGGAGCACCCCTGCTGATCTGGGAGTCAAGAAAGGCCCCCAGGGAGAAGTTCTTTAAACTAAACCGTGGATGAATAGATGTTGCGGGACACAAGAGGAAGGTGACGAGATAAGAAAAGGCGAGGAATCTTCCAAGCAGTGGGGATAGCTCTGGGAAGGCTCAGAGGGCAGACTCCAGGTTCTGTGTGTGGTTCAAGATGGGAGGACAGTTGGCCTGAGGTAGAGATGGAAGGAGAGATGGGGCTGAAGGGGTGGGCAAGGACCCTGCCAGGCCTTCTGAGCTCCATGACAGCTCATGGACCATGTCCAGTGGGCAATCAGGAGCCACTGAGGGCTGTAATCATGGCTTTAAGATACTCCTCTGTCTGTCCTGCGAAAATGGGCTGGAATGAGGCAAAGCAGTGGTAGGCAGACCAGGAGGCTATTGCAATAAATCAGGAAAGAGATGATGGCGGTTCAGGCTGGGTTGCTGGCAAAGAAAGTGGGAAACAGGGCTTGATTCTAATGACATGGAGGAGATGGAGGAGAGTGATGGTCTAATTCAACACCAGGTCCCTAGCACCCAGCATGCTGCCTGACACTCCGTACAAATGAAATGAATATGTATTGAATGAATGGATAAATGAACCAAAGACCTAATACATTAGTAAGCAAATACTGGTAGATGAATGTTAGCTTGCTTAAACCTCATCCCTCCATTGCACGATGCTCAAAAAAAATGGCTACCATTTCTGAAGGCCTACTGTGTTCCAGGCAGCGGTGTTAGTTAATGCATTACACATCATCTTTACACAATGTCTAAGCCTCACAAAACTCCTGCATTTAGGTGCTATCATTCCCATCTTGTGGCTCAGGAAATTTAAAAAGTGAAGTAGCTTGCTCACTTGCACCCGAGGAATAGGAAGCAGAGCTAAATTTCTACCCAGGGATATTCTTTCCACTCCTCACACATTCTCAGAATGGCCCCTTCCAGGCTGAGGACACGATGCTCAGCTCCCCCACTCTGCTCTCCCCCCAACTTTGTATTATAGGTAAAAGGGAACAGCTACCGAGTGAAATAAATGGAAGGTTGGAAAACATGAACCGCAAGTTCCTGAACATTTAGTTCTGCTCTCCACTAGTCATCTGCATCATCACCGACACTTAGCCAGCGCTACTGTATACACCAGCTACTGTACTAGACAACAGGGCTATGGAGGAGAATTGGATTCATTCCCTGTCCTGGAGGAAATCATCCAGCATCTGATGAGGAGGGCAAGTGAGTGAGGAGTAATGGAGTAACTTGGGTTTCCTGAGAGCATGTGTGAAGAAGGCTCAGAGAGGTGAATGTGTTGAGACTGGGGTGTGGGACCCTCAAGGGAAAGAGGTGGTGGAGGAGAATGGAAGGATGGTGGACAAGCACCTTAATTAAGGCAACGACAACGGGGACTAAGAGAAGGGACAGAAGTAGAAGCTGCTTCAGTGATGGTCCAGACAGGATGGTGATGCTGGGTTAGGAGAATGAATGGACTGCCCACCCACCTGGAGCTACTGAGAATCTTGGTATTTCAGTCAGAGCAGTCACCAGCTCCTCCCCGCTGTCCCAGGGCAGTTGCTAAGACATTTTATTGTCCCCCAGGGCCAATGTCTCAGGAACAGAGAAGGGACTCAATCTCTGCCCAACTCCCTCTGCAAGCACAGCTCCTGTTACCAAATGCATTTGTGCCTGGTGCACAAACCAAAACGTCAGAGTTTGGAGCCGAGAAAGGTTTATTGCAGGGCCAAGCCAGGAGAATGGGTGGCTCACACCCCAAAATCCCCTGAACTCCCCTAAGGGTTTCAGCAAAGCATTTTTAAAGGCCCGGTGAGGGAGGAGGGTCGTGGAGTACGTGATCAGCTCTTACACAATTCTCCGATTGGTTGATGTTGAGATAACAGGGGTTTATATTATCGATCCATAGATGCCAGTAGGTCTGGGGCTCATGATCATCAAGTAGTTAATTTCTTCCATTTGGTGGTGGTTTCAGCATCTGTGAAACAACTCAGGAAGTGTGCGTCAGTTACTATTATCTGGGTACTTCAGAGAGGAGCTACAGCAGATGTGGGGAGGGTCTGTCCCGGGAAGGCCCCAGAGGGTCCTGCTTGTTACAATCCTGCTTCCAGTGCCTCTCTCCTTACCTGTCAAAATTCACAAATCTGATCAACCCACTTGCCCTCAAGCCAAATAACTCCGTCTTTGGCTAAATAGAGAAGAGGAGATCAAGGATTTGAAGAGACACTTATTTATCTCTTTACCAGACAGTCTAATGAATAATTTCATGTTTGCAAAAGCTCATTTTGAAATTTGAAGACAAGAGATATATTGCCAAGGCGGCTCTAATACTGCGACATTAATTTTGCACTGAAAGATTTACTCAAAAATTAGATTTTACAATTTTAATGCCTCCATTCTTTTCTTTAAATAAGCTGTGAAATACAGTTAATTAGACTTAAACCCTAGAAGCTTAGACATTTGAGCTTTGGTGTAAGCTACAAAAGAATGCAAGCTTTTTCACTTGCAAATTAAATCTAAATTCATTACATGCCTAAACCTATACTACTTGCAGAAATCCTGCTGGGCTGAGGAGGGGTCTTCTTGAGGCTCCAGATGTCTCCCTACAGCACCCTGGCTGCAGAGAAGGGTTGTGAAAATGAAAGGAGGGACAGGACGGGAGGTGGAAAAGACGGAGAGCATCTGACAAACTTGTCTTGGGCAATGTTAGTGTATTCCTTGGAACACCAGCCTTGAGAATTGCTCCTTGGGGAAAAGAAGGTTCGGTGCTCAAAAAAATCAGGGAGATGCTGCCTATCATGCTCCCTTCTTGGAAAGTCACAAGGTTCAAGGAAGTAAAACAAACAAGCAAACAAAGGAAAAGCTGTTTAATTTTATTTCATCCAGAATTCCCAAATATATTCAACAGTGAAGCCCTTTTTGTCAAAACACCTCACATTAGGGTCTATCCACTGCTCTGCAGAACAGTCTGCTCTGGCAGCCCCACTAGGACTGATTTCTCCTCCTTAGACATGGCCTTGGAGACCCAGCCCAAACTGTCTGTTCTCTTCCACATTGATCTCTTCACTGGGAGCTGTGAAACAATCACATACACAGCCAGCTGAGAAATACAAAATTGAGTTCACAACAGGCTGAGGATTTTAGGGACCCAAGGTAGGTACAGTACTGGTATCCCGCTAAGTGGTCATGTCTGCAACACACTGCTTAACACTTGAATCAGAGAAACAAACAATTCAAAGGCGTAAGAACGTGTAGGGACCTTTTAGCCCAACAGCCCACCTAATGCTAGAATCCCTTCCACAAAAGCTATGCCGGTCCATTCCAAGCAAAGCACTTCTCAGGACAGGGAACTCACCACTTCCTGGAAGTTCATCTTATCTCAGGACAGATCTGACTTCACATGTAGCTATAAGGCTACTTTCCTGTGAGACCCCTCACTGGGCTGGAGGTGAACTTGTCTAGGACCCTGCCAGGTGGGCTCCAAATTAGCTGGACTGGGGGGCTCCACTCCTGCTAACCTCCTAGTACTTCCCCAGCCCTAACTTCCATTTCTGAGTCAAAGAGACCTTCTTTCCAGCTACTAGCTTGTGCCTGGTTCCACGGCCAAGCCCCTTTCCTTCGGTCACTGCCTCCACACATTCCTGGAGACCACGGACGCCTCTGAGAATCTAATGAAACCAGTGGGTCCTCTTCCCAGAATTGTCCAGTATCGAAAGCTTCACAAATGCCTTGAAGAGTGTCCGTCAGCCCCGTCTGTGACTTCCTAGTAGAGGCATCTTGATCTGATTGTGGGTGTTGGCAAAATCCAACCAACCCCAATAGACTGTAGGGAATTTTCCAAACATCGACTGTGTGCCTTTGTTTTGTGCCTTTTACTGTTCAGGACACCACCCTTGCTATCCACTGCCTATTACTCTATTCCGGACATAATTCATCTTTGGAGGGTAATGATAAAAATGATAACAATAATAATTCCACCTTGCTTTTGCAGTTTACAGAGTGGTGGCATGACTTTATTTAACTTGACCTTCTCCAAGGTCTGAGTCATAGGAGTTATGTTTTGCTTTTAACAAAGGGAAAAACAGGTTCAGAAAGTTGAGTGACGTACCCAGCAACAGAGCCACAAGACAGGTTTCCTGAGTCCGAGTTCTTATGAGTTATCATGTTGCCTCCAAATTATAAACCCTAAATCCTATGTTTTCTTATAGCACCCGTAGCCCTTGGTGTCACAGAGGAGAGGGGAGGCTATTTATTCTTTGCATAACAAGTACAAAGACCGATTGATTATTTTGTATACAACAGGGTTCAGAACAATGCTTTGGATTTTAAAATATCAGGTTCAATACCAGTATTGAACTTGTAGCTCTGTAACTTTGTGCAAGGCACTTCAGACCCTTGGAATTAACAGCAGAACTGAAGTCATAGAGCTACTGGGAGGACTAAATGAGATAACACACATACAGTGTGCGGTACATGGCACACACTCAACAGATGTCAGACTAAACAGGAATGTGGGCTGGGGAAGCCAGAAAGTTCTTCCTGAGAGAGGTAAGGTTTAAATTGGGCTCAGGAAGTGGGTTGTAGGTATAGGAAGACAGAATGAGACCTGTGAAGAGGTGTCTAGGGAGGAAATTGCAAAGTGCATTGGGGTGGAGGAGGGAGGGGCATTATAAATAAGCTTCAGTCTTGGGCAGTAAACATTCTGGGTGGAGGGAGGAGAGAGTGGAAAATACGGTCCATTGGGGCTTTGGAGTTTGGACTTCTTTTTGAGGCCAAGGAGAGTCACTGAAGGTTTTGAACTAGAGAGTGATAAAAGATGATGCTTAGTTAGTTGACTGATGGCTAGAAGTAGATGGAAGCAGGAGAGACTAGAAAACAGACAACTTGGGGGGTTATTGCAGTGGCCTGGGTGATAGAGATGTAAACCTATTTTTTACATCTTGTTTGACTCGAGCAAGTTGCCCTGCCTTGTTCCCAATCTCCAGGTCCCTCTCCCTCCCTTCCTTACCCTGAGTGCCCAGGTCGAATGACTGGGCCTTTACAGTGGACCTCATTCCAGGATTCCCATTCTAATGGCCTGATTCATAGCACAGTTCTAGCCTTTGTCTGGGATAGTTTTTTGCTTTGGGGTTTTTTTTTTTTTATTGAAGTAGAGTTGATTTACAACGTTGTGTTAGTTTCAGGTGTACAGCACAGTGATTCAGATAGATGATAGGTAGATAGATGATAGATAGATAGATAGATAGAATCGATAGATAGATGACAGATAGATATAGAGATACATTCTTTCTCAGATTTTTTCTTGTAGGTTATTACAAATTATTGAGTGTAGTTCCCTGTGCTATACAGTAGGTCTTTGTTGGTTATCTATTTTATATATTGTAGTGTGTATATGTTAATCGCAAACTCCAGACATAGAAAACAAACTTATGGGATAGTTCTTCACTGTTGACTTCCTGGGAACTGGACCCTTATCCTTGGGACTCACCCACCTCTGCTATAACTCACCATGTTGAAAATAGCAGTATGACTTTGGCTTTCCTGTGGTCTCAAATTCACTCACAGCGGTGTTCAACCCATCACCTGCCATAGACAAGGTGCTGTGCTGAGTGCTGTGGAGGGTGCAGAATTGGGTCCAACAAGTTCACAGCTTTCAGTAAGCTTGCCATCTAGTACAGAAGGTAAGCCATATATAAAAAAAGACTGTGATATAAGGTCAAATATGACTCAAAGAGCTTTTTAGAACAGCTCTGGATAAACAGCTATGGCTGTTCTAAAAACAAATAACCCAGAAAGCCATCATAGGTCTCCATTTATTTGGCCAATGTGATCATTCCCACCAGAGCTTTATGCTACCCAGGTGTGAGGAAACAACTGCCATGGGAAGTGGTCAACATTCCTTCCTGACCTGCTCTGTGCCTCCTATTTCCATCTCTCTTCATGCTCCGGATCCCCGCTTTGGTTCCTCCTGGCTTTGAGGTTATGGCTGATACTCCATCCAGCCACTGAAGCCTGTCTCCCCGCTTAGGTCTGCAAACACACCCACGGTGGGATTGGGGTGGGGGGAACCTTTCAAGGAAAGCAAAAGAAAAATACCAAGGCCTATAAAAAGAAACATGTATTCAGAGTGCTTTTTTCCCATTGCAAATTGAACATGTAGCAAAATATTGACTTGGCGGGCACAGCCCAGTGAGGGCCCCCAGGCCCTGGTCTCTTCTTGTCATTTCACCTTTCTTTTTTTTTTTGCTAAATGCTTTAGAAATGCTTGGATCTCTCTCCAAGCAGGTTAGAGCTGGCCCTGCTCTCAGGTCCTGTAGGATCTTCGGTGACTTCCTAAACCTACTTTGTCTCTGAGTTGGGGTCCCTAGTTGTTCCCATTGAGCTAGAGTTGCTGCTCTGACACCTTAGTTCTTCTCAACATGGCCCCTTGAGAACTATCGCAGACAAAGCCTAGCTGCCCCGCCCCAGCCTGGGCCTCCCGACACTAAGCAGAGTGGAAGCAGATCTTTCTTTGCTTCCACTCAAGAATCTTCTGACTTGGTCTGGAATAGCCTTCTTGCCCACACACCCTCTTGGCTGTGTGGGCTTGGTTTGCTGGTCACTAAGGGACAGTTAAAGCCAATTTTGTTCCCAGAACAACTTCTGCAGCCTTGTTTGTCCACACGGTGCTTTCATCGGCTTCCAGGCAGCCTTCAGAGCTGACACCACCTTCCCCCAACTGAATCATGCTGCCACCATCCAAGGACCAGAAACAAACACCATGTCCCTTTCTGCCTATAAAGGTCACTCCTTTACCCCCACTCTCCCATCTCTTTGGTTGAGCAGAAGAGGCAGCCTGTCTCAGCAACTAGTTGACAATTGCAACAGCACCCTAGGCATCCTTCCTGCCTCAAGCCTTCCCCTTCCTGGTCTGTATTCCACGGAGCAGTAGAGAAAAGAGCTTTCTACGGTGCACATTTCTACTGTTCCCTGGCTTCAGACTCACAGTGATTTGCATTGTCTTCACCTAAAACCCGCGTCCTTGGCACAGCTGACAGTGCCCTGCACAGTGCATCTATCACCTGCCTACCCTGGCACTCCCCATAGCACACCTTCCCTCTAGCCATTTGGGTTGGAGGTTACCTAATACACCTTGCTCTTCACCCATCCCTCTGCCTCCTGCCCAGCCCACCTGGTACACCTTGGAAATGACTATTCAACCTCCAGCTCAAGCATTACCTCCTCCAAGAAACTTCCTTGACCTCCCTTGACAGAGGCAGCATCATTATTCTCTGAGGATCCCACGTGCTGCATTTGGACCTGTATCGCAAGACGATGATGCCATTTCTATAATTTTATATGTTCGGTCTCTCCTAGATATAAATTGTGACCAAGAGTTCCGACTCAGAGTCTAACAGAGCAGAGATCAAATTCCAGCTCCATCATTTACTAGAGAGGTGCCCTCATGCAAGAACAGACCTCAATCTCAGTTTCCTCCTGTATAAAATGGTAGTAATGATAATGAGACCTACCTTATAAGAGGCTGTTGTGAGGATTAAATGAGTTAATGATCTAAATCACATTGCCTGGTGTACAGTAAGCAGCCATTCGATGCTGATTCATTCTGTTTTAGACTCTGAGACCCTAAGTTCTTACCATATAGGAACAGTAACTACATTTATTTAGCATTTGCTAGCTTTACTTGTATCGATGCATTTAACCCTCATAACTGCATGAAGGTGGTATTTTTGTTATCCCCATTTTGCAGATGAAGAAAAGAAGCAAAGAGGCTAATTAACGTGCCTAAGTGAACACACCCAGTCAGCAGCAGATTCGAACCCAGGAAGTCTGGCTCCAGAGCCCTCCACCCTAAGGACTATACCCAGTGGCTCTTTAGATAGTCGCTAAACATTTATTTTTAAAACTGAACCAATCAGTCTGTTCAGCTCTGTATCCTTAGTGCCAATCATGGACCCAACACGTCTGAGTTCTCATAAGTGGCTGTTGACTAATGAGGAGCAGAGATTACAAGGCAGGGAGTGAAGCCTTTCCCTGTGATCAGTTCTCCCCCTGCTCCATGCATGCTGATGAGTCCTGACTCAGGAGCCCCAGTGACCGTGGACTTACTCTCCACCATAAACAAGTACGGTAAATACAGCAGACTTCCCATTCACCGGCTCAGACAGCCACAGCCCCTGGGCCACCCCATACAACCCCCTGACACCTGCAGTTGTCTGCAGAGAAGGCAAAGAGCCAGCCCGGGATAGGGAGAGAGAGAGAGAGAGAGAGAGAGCATTTGACTCATTAGCTGCATATTCCATTCTGACGTTTGAACCTGACGGAATCCAAGCAGGGCTGGAGTAATGAATTAATCCCAGGGAAGAAGACAGGTCTGCAGCTCCTTAGCTATTAGTGACCCACTGCGAAGGGGAGTCCTGCTGAGCCAACATGTGCCACGAAGATTATTCCCCACTACCTGGCTCCTGTTGGAACCTCCCTGGTCCAACCCAGCCAAATTCAGAGAGACCAACACATGATAGGTGTTTGATACGTATCTACCAATTAAGGAACTGATTGAAGAGTGAGTCATTCTCCCCGGGTTCACTGGGACAGGACCAAGCATCCTATGATTCTGTGCTCCGGTTAGCAGTTCCCATACCTCCTAGAGGTCAGCTTGTCCAGGCCCTTGCCTTTGGGCAGTCTGTTCTCCTTTTCCAGGGTCATAGATCAGGGTATCTCCTATCAATGATCACAGAGGGAAAATGGTCATCAGTTTCCCCAGATTTATTTTCATTTATTCATTCATTCATTCATTTTCTTTCTTTCTTTCTCTTTCTTTTTTCTCTTTCTCTTTCTATCTCTCTCTCTCTCACACACACACCCTCCCCAAATCCACCACTCTCCCTTCCAGTCTCCCTGGCTACCAACATTCTTAGTGACGCCAGATCCAGGAGGCCACAGGATGGTGCTGGCACAAATCTTCTTCGAAAGAGAAAGACGAGAGAGGGAACGACAGAGAGGAAGAGGGGCATCCCTGCGCCCCCCAGCTCTCTTCTCCAGGCTTGGCTGTCTCTAACCCCAGGCCACAGAATTCATCGCTCACTCTGATTCAGTGGGACAGTTATTTTATATTATTAAAATAAGAGATTATCATCACCACCGATCTCCATCTCCTTTCCAATCTCATTTGAAAAGCAGGCATTGCCTCCTGCTCCCGGACCCCTAATTCTCTCTGCCTCGGCTGTTAAATCATTTAACCTAGCAAAGTGTTGGAATATGCATTTTACATGAGAGACACGAGGCTGGATAAATCTGGGCTGACTGCAGAGGCTGAAAAGAAATATCTGAGGTGCAGACAAGGGTCAAAGAAGCCTTGGATGGGATGCAGAGTCCGGAAGGGCTGGGTGTCCTCCCTCTCCTCTCTTGCTTAGTGGATAAGAAAGCCAAAGCCTGGTCCCTCTTTGCAGAAAAACAACTGAAACCCATAACAGATACCAGTAACAGGGACCAGGGCACACCATGCAACCCGGCCTTCCCTAGACTTCTATGATGGGGCATTACCACGCATGACCTTACCAAGCTCTGGGACTCAGATTAGACCCAGTATTCAGCATTCAACTTGATGCACTCAAAGCTGGGCTACAGAGTTCAGGACCAGTGGAGCCGTCTCAGAATGTCTGGGCTGTAAAGACCCCAAGCACAGTTCCCTCTACTTACAGATGAGGAAACCAGAGCCCAGAGAGGGGTAAGGACTTAGCCAAGGGTACAAGATATTAGCCAACACCAGGACTTGCACCCAGGGTTTGAGCCTAGGGATCCTGGCCCCTGGTCCAATGGACTTACGATTGGTTCTGACTCTGGCCATTTCTGTACACTTAACCCTTTGTAATTTATAAATGACAACTGTAGTTACTCAGGAGCCTGGGTGAGAACACTGGGAAGGTTCATTTACTCATGAATTCATTTTATCAACTTATACTGAGGGTCTGCCATATGTTAGCCCTGGACTGGGTGCTGGGGATGCAGATGTGGACCAGACACAGCTGTGCTATCAAGGACCTTATGGTTAGATAACTCTAACAGGGTTAAAAGCTAAAAACAATGCCAGGTGTGTACTCTTGGTTGAGAATATAATTTTTCCATACGCTTTATCGGTCAAATGGAGATTTTGCAAACCACTGTGTGAGTCCCATAAATGCTTAAGTGCCCCTAAGTTCAAAGTTGCTTATTCCTTGCTTGACCTAGAAAGAAGAAGTAATGCTCCCTAGGACATTTGGCATGTAGATAGCAGGCCCAGGGCTCAAACCCAGGAGTCCCACCTTCAGCTATGGTGTCAGGCTACTAAAACAGAGGGCGGGGGGAGGGTTGCCACATTTAGCAAATGAAAATACACGAGGCCCGATTACATTTGAATTTCAGGTAAACAATGGTTAAAATAATTTTGTAATAGGTGTGTCCCAAATACTCCATGAGACACACTTACACTGAAAAAAAGAGTATTCATTGTTATCTAAAATTCCAATTTAACTGGGCATCCTGTATTTTATCTGGTAACCCTTTGGGGATGGAGAGAGCACCGCTTGGAAATTGGATACACAGGAACTTGGGTGAGAGATAGTGAGAGATGCTGGGCCCGGGAGCCAGGAGAGGTTCCTGGAGCCCAGTGGGTGTCTCCTCAGTTCCCAAGGGAGGCTGCCCCCACTCCCCCAACCCAATGGCAACTTGAGCTGCCTCTGTAGCTGTGCTAACGAGAACGCTCTTCCTCAAACAACAGATTAATTGATTTAAAACTTTTAATGCCAGATGCTTGGTGGAAGCATTTTAATAATCCTCGAGTCAGAATTAATCATGTCTCCTGATCTTTGAGGAGGGCAGTTAGTAAATCCTGCAGAGGCAGGGGATGGGGCCAGGCAGGGGCAGAAGCTGCTTTTCCCGGGCCCTCTCTCCGGCTGTGCTCTAACCATGAGCCCTGGGGGCCCCTGGTGGGGTGGCATGGCATGGGGGGCAGAGGCAGGTCTGGAACGGCACCCGAGGGGCAGGAAGTTGACCCACTAAGCCCTGGTTTCTCGCAGCCCAAGGCCAAGGTGGGGTACAGGGGAGTCCTGTTGCAGAGGTTCCCCCATGGCCTGGCCACAGTTAACTGCAGAACTGGACACACTTGCTCAGGCCCAGGACAGGGCCATCTTTCTCCCTGAATCCCTCTCACTCCCCCTTGTCACGTCCAAGGAATTTTAGAAGAATCTCATTCTCTGAATCTAGGAATGAGGAAAAGGAAAAAATGTCTCCGGTAGTGAAACCAGGGGCGCGTCTTCCCCCCTGGCTGAAAACTAGCGTCCTGCCTCTGGGCAACCTCCCGCCACAGCAGCTGCCCCTCCGTGGGCTCTGATGCCCTTTCTCCTTGGCCTCTCAGCTCGCTCCCCCTGTGGGCTCTTAGTCCTTTCCCTCCTCCATCCAGAAGCCACCTGAATTCCGCCTCTATGTCTCCAGACTTCCACCTTCTACCCACTCTCTCTTGTTTGTCCAGCTGTCTGTTCTCTGCCCCTAATTCCTCTCACTTCAGCCTCCTATACTTACAGTATACCAGGCACATCACCAACACAAGTTCTAATCTTTATAACCCTCCGATTCAGTAGATTATTACTACCCGTTGTTTGCAGAGGGGTAAACTGCGGCTTGTTTTGTTAGGTGGCTTGTGCACAGACGCACAGCTGCATTAGGTCAGTCCTGAGCCCCACCCCACCCAGAAGGCTTCGCGGGCCCCCGTTTTCCTCTTGGTTTCAGAGTTCCTAACGTAGTCACATGAGAGGGAGCTGATTTTGCACATAATGATACCAAATGTTTTGCCCATTCGAAGCCCCTAAAAGTCCGGGGCCATGTTTTGTGCTCTTGCACAGCGTATCAGCCCACCTGGGAAGACTTGTTAAGTGACAATGGGAAGCCTTTGCCTGGGGGGAAGGTGTGTGGGCACCTGAGGCTCCCACGATCTGAGCCAAACAACTCCATTTCTCTTGAGAGTCATCCTGTGGATGGCGGCCTCCCTCCATCGCTCCCCCCTCACCTGAAACCCTCACGCACCCCTCAGCAGTGTCATGCAGACACTAAGCACTGAGCAGGCAGGGGCCCGCAAATGGTCTCCACCACATATGAAGTTCAGCCCCAAACAGCACAACCCCAGACAGCCTAGAGGGTGACACATTCTGCCCCTGTTAATGCTGGGCACCCTTGGGCTCCCCTGGTCCCCTGATGCCCCACTGTCAAAGCTAAATCAATACTCCCTTTTTTCTCTGCAAGAACATCTCAGTAATCCTAATTGGTCACTATGGCAACCCCAGCTGCAGCTCCTCGTGGCCTCAATGAAGAGACAGAAGGATGAGAGGGGGTGAGATAGAGGTTAAGCCTACTTATTGTATAATGCTCTGCCTTTGATATCACCTAGATCCACATGCTAAGTACCTGGAAAGAAACAAAATCCCGTGTAAATTAGAATGATACCATCCAATCCCCTGCTTATATCCTCACTAGTCGCAGCCGATAAGGCCATTGTCTGCAGCCGCTGGGCCTGACCTCCTCCGCCTGGCGGCTGATGGGGTTTTGGCGGTGGGTCACATTCATCAGAGAGGATGGGCGGGGCTGTGAATCCTGCAGGGCAAAATGGCTGTGCAGGGGCCTCTGCCTGTAGCATCCCCACCCCAACCCAACCAGGAGGGGATCTGAGGGAAAAGGAGACACAGGAAGACTACTGCCCAGAGCCTGGTCCTGTGTCTCTTCCTTGGTGGAATCTTGAGGCTGCTATTCCATTTCCTCAGCAGATGGATCACTCCCTGCTTGGACGGGGTACCCTCAAAACGCCAATCCTGCCTTGCGCGCTGGGGTGAGATCTCCCCATCATACAAACATGCACACACATGCACATACATACACACTTCCTGCCCGCAAATGTGTCTTCCCATCTAGCCACCCTCAGAAAAATAAAGCCTCTGCTCTCTTCATCCTTCAAGACTCCCCCTTCCCCTTCCACTCAGTGCCGCTGCCCCACACCGGCTGGGCCTTCCTTCTGTGACTCCATGACCTCTCTGTTGCCAGGGTGAGGGTTGGCTCTGCAGCTGCCCACATTTGCCAATGACATCAGTTCCTTCAGCTCTGCCCTCTGAATTGTCTTCTCAGAGCCAGACTCCTTCCCCATCCCAGGAGAGGTGGGTTTTAGCTTTCCCTCCCTACACACTGCTAAGCTTATGCCCTACCTGCCCCACAGGGAACTTCTAACCTATTTTCCACTTGCTGCAGCAGAAGACTCCGAGGGTCATAGTCTACCCCAGCCAGGGCCAGAGCCAGAGCCAGATCAGTCCTATAAAGGATGGGTTCAGTGCAGCCTCCTTTCTTGGCCCAGCTGCCCCAGGTCCATTTGAGCAGAGCTTTTTTTTTTTTTTTTTTTTTTTTAAATTGTGGTACGCGGGCCTCTCACTGTTGTGGCCTCTTCCGTTGCAGAGCACAGGCTCCGGACACGCAGGCTCAGCGGCCATGGCTCACGGGCCTAGCCGCTCCGCGGCATGTGGGATCCTCCCGGATCGGGGCACGAACCCGTGTCCCCTGCATCGGCAGGCAGACTCTCAACCACTGCGCCACCAGGGAAGCCCTGAGCAGAGTTTTTAATCCTACCCTGTGGCCCACAGAGAGACTCCTTTGCTGGGAGTCCCTCCAAGTTTTTCTATGGTCCGTTTTGGTCCTCTCCCCCCTGGGAAATCCATGGTTGGACACTGGATTTTTCTTAATGTTAAACAAAAGGTGAGAAAGCCCTGTCTGCTCTGCCCTCTTTCTGTCTGCCCCTTTCATAACCTCTCCTTGTTCAGCACACACAGCTGTGATCAACCATCCATTTCCGAACTCCAGTCAACACCTAAGGCTTTTCCTGCTGCCTGCCAATTCACTCTGTCAACCGTCCATCTTAGAACCATTTAGGGGGCACTTTGCCACATCCTGGGCACAGTTAGGGATGCGAAGAACCTGAAAAGTTCCAATTTTCTAACCCAAAAAGGACTAGAGGGCATGCATCTGTCCATAACTAGTCTGTAGAAGATAAAGCTTTTCTCTTGATTGTATCTGGGAACAGAGAGGAAGAACAGCTGTGGTGTGGGGGTAGGAGACATGACTTTGGAATCAGATCTTGTTATGGAAACTTGGGCAAATTCTTCAACGTCTCTAAGCCTAGGATTCATGGAGATCATAATGCCTGGCTTGGAAGGTTACTGTGAGGAGTGAATGTGATATAGCCTGGAAAAAGGCTTTGTCAATGATGAGATGTGGTACAAATGTAAGGAACTATCATTACCATGGCAGTGATATGGGACCATAGATCTCTTGGCTTTGGATGGGTGCTCTTCCTGTTTCTCCCCTCATGGAGACTGCTTTGGGAGAGGAGGGATCATAAGTCCCTCTCAGGCTGTGACCCTATGTATTCTTGCCTTCTCCCCCCAGGTTGGTCCAGGATAGATGATTGTAGGTAGAGAACATAGCGACAGAATCCTCCCTGTCACCACTTACCCAGAGATGAGAAACCACCGCATCCTCTTAGCTTAAGATGTGATAATAGTCTTTTCACCTGTGAGTCCCAATCCCAGCTGCCTGGGAACATGTTCCCACCAGGTAATGTTTGATCAGGAATATAGGTGCAGGCACATTTCAGATACGTCCCTTGATCCCCAACACCTCCTGTGACACAGATAAAGAAAGCACTATGCTTATCCTCCTTATGTCAATGAGGAAACTGAGGCAAGAGAGGCGAAGTGACTTTTCCAAGACCATGGAGCTAGCAAGCTGCAGATCCGAGACTTCTAATTTCCAAATGCAAAACCTGCACTCTCTTTCTCTGTGCAGCTGCCTGCCTCCTGAAAGCTGCTCCCTGTAGCACACTCATCTGCTATTCTGGCAGGGTAAACACTTGAAGAAGGCCCTTTGCTCAGAGGGCATGTTGAGCGGAGCACCGGGTCAAGGTTCATCTGCATTTTGGGCGACAGAAGGCTGCCGAGATAATAGGAGCCCCTTTGTCCTCCATGGGGCTGGATGGGAACAAGTGGATGTCTGAAGGAGATTACAAGCAGTTATGGATATTGCTTGTCATGCTACCATCAGCAGATGCCTTTTTCAATTGACTAGTTGCTTGTATTTCCAGAATAGGGAATGCCAGATGTATTTCCTGCACTGAAAGAGAGTACTGAAGGCCCTTGGAAAGAGACCCAGCTGTTAAGTATCAGTGGGGGCTGGCGTAGTTTAACCCCTGGTGGCCAGGTAATCAGAATTCCTGGGAAGCCAAGGACAAACAGCCAAGGCAGCCCACATCTAACAAATGAATGGAGGCTTGAAAGTCCTTTCTAAGTTGCTTGTTTGGAGTTCAAAATTCACTTTGCCGTGTAAACAGTGTTATTAGAACTAACATTTATTGAGTCCTGTATGTGCTACATGGTATCAAAGCATTCTGCTTTCTTTTTTTTCTTCCATTACATCCTCACCTCATTACAACTTTACAAGGTAGGAGTGGCAGACACTGGCTTGTTCACCATACCAGTAACCCTTTCCTCTTAGGCACACAGTCCTTCCTCAGCCCTCCTTATATTAGGGGCAGCCATGGGACAATGGAAAGTAGATGGAAATCATATGCACCACCTCCTAATCTGGCCCATAAAAATGCCTCCTGCCCAACCCTTTGTGTGCTCTCCTCCTTCATCTATCTGCTGGATGCATGGATCCAGTGAAAGGCTCCCAAGCTCTAGGGAATCATGTCATCCATTAAATGGAATGATCCTGGGGTCCCTGAATGACTGCATGCAACCAAACCCCACTACTGACCTATGCTGGACTGTGACGTGAGTGAGAAATAAAATTTTACTGTGTTAAGCTACTGAGATTTGGTGGGTTTTCTCACCCACCCAAACTAATTCAGTAAGTATCAGACTATATCAACAGCCTCCATTTTACAAATGAGGAAACAGAGGCTCAGAGAGGTAGCGTGACATGCCCAATGCTACATAGCAAATAATCTGTTGAGCCAAGTTTAAAACCCAGGTACATCAGACTCCAAAGCCAGTAGTTTTCCATGCTACCTGCCACAATAGGTGGCCAGGATCCTAGGCCGGTCACAAAAGTCTATTTAACCAACGAAATACCCAATGCATTTTTCAACTACCCTTAGCCATTGCCCATAGCAGTTTCTGTGGGATGTTGATTGAGTTTCCAAACCTGACTCTGAGAACACGTCTCGTCACCATCACCTCACCCCCAATAATTTTGGACCACACTTCCAGGCCTGAGTAAAATAACATGCTTCTGTAGGTGTGGAGGCTTCTCAGTCAGTTGTTCCCTAAAGACTCTGAATCAGAATAAAAGAGCATTTGTTTCCATGAGAATGAAGGGCCCACACTCAAACTTCCCCTGTGTATTCCATGTAACCCTTGCTGAGTCAATTTGTTGGCAGATGGGGAGTCTGCTTATGACCTAGGACAAGCAGGTCAGTTCTGGTTCTTAGTATATTCCTATATTGATCCTAGAAGCATGGATCCTAGAACCATTTTTTCTGAGCCTGAAATCCAAATGCCTGGTCTGACCAGCTGAGGTACATTTACGGTGACAAGGGGAAGGAATATTTTAAATTGTAAGTGACTTTGAAACCCCAAGAACTCTGATTGCTGTAGGCAGAGGAAAACTCATGCTTCTTTTCTGAATGGGGCTCAGCCAGAGGAAACAAATCAGCTCTACAGTATATCCTGAGTGTCTGATGTGTGCCCACCAATGTACCAGTCCATGGAATGGCAGGCCTGCCCTCCAAAGGATGATAAGCTGATTAGGGAGACCGAGCTGAAACACAAGGAGACAAACTCTAGAAAACTCTCCAGCCACTTAATGTTAATTTGCATGTGTTCATTTGTGGAACGCTGACCTCTGTCCCTTTCAGCCTTCTCTTCAAACTCTCAAATAAATCCAGCTGCACATAAGTCAGTGGTATGGAACTTACTGAGTATTTGGGAGGGAAGATGAAGATTTACTTCACATGCTCCACTGAAACTTTTTAAAACGTTTTCCTAGTTCTTCTCTCTCTTTACCCCAAATCCCTTCTCTTCCTTGCCTGCACTTGGGACCTCTCCTTTCTGACTCTCCACATATTTTCTCACCCCTTAATCCAACTTAGTTTCTAACTCTCTCACTGCTGCTGTATTATGCAGAGGAATGTGACCCTTTCCCAGATCATGTCTTCAAACTTTATCAGGTCTTTAGCTAACAAGTATCTTCTAGTTATCAGAACACATTCTAGGGGGAGAGGCAGGCATGTTACAAATAACCCACTGACAACATTTTTGATATTCTGCTTGTGGAATTTCACCCTGCAGAATCTTATCCAGGGCTTTGCCTGCAAGTGAGTTTGCTGTCCGTGGTGCTGACCTGGGAGGCTGAGGCTAATCATCATTTTTCTACACATCATTCAGTCAGGGAATTGGATGGTCTTGCTGTCTGCTCTGAGCCTCACCCCCCTCATCTCTGAAACGGGATTATTAACAGCACTCACCATATGCAAAGCATTTAGCATCCTACCTGACACAAAGAGCTCAATAAATGGTAGTATTTCTTACTGTTATTATTATGCTATTATCCTACAGGCTCCTATTTATTCACCGCCACTTCCCAGATATATTCTTTCCTCCAAAACTGAAGCTAAATAGTATTTGGATAAGTGATTCCACCTTCATTTTTCTTCCCACACTTTGCTTTAGAATGAACACAGGTTTTCCAAGGTTTTTTGCTTTAACAGTGAAAGAGAAACAGAAGTTAACAAAACAAATAACTGGTCTCACTGGTTGAAACATGAGTGGAGTTAACTCTGGAATTTTTTCAGCTTTGATTTTGTTCCTTCATTGATTCATCTCCTGACTCCTCACGTGGGAATAAAACCCACTCAAATGCTCCTTTTTTGCTGTTGTTGTTCTTGAAAGCGTGTGTTCCCAAGATTCCCTGTGCTTGCCTCTCTCATAGTACATCTCATGCTCTGCTGAAACTGCCTCTTTAAAAAGACTATGTTGGAACTTCCCTGGTGGTCCAGTGGGTAAGTATCCGTGCTCCCAATGCAGGGGCCCCGGGTTCGATCCCTGGTTGGGGAACTAGATCCTGCATGCATGCAGCAACTAAGAGTTCACATGCCACAAGTGAGAAGTCCGCATGTCACAACTAAAAGATCCCACATGCTGCAGTGAAGATCCCGAGAGCTGCAACTAAGACCCAGCGCAGCCAAAATGAATAAATAAATATTATAAAGACTATGTTATTCGCCATTTTATCCTCAACAACTTGCAGAATGCCAGGTACATTGTTTGGACCTGAATGAAAAAAAAATGTATTAATAACCAAATAAACGAAAGAACAAAGGGAATGTGGTGGGCTGCATTTTTGCCCCAAGCTTTCTCTCCTCCCTATATCCACACACCCTTTTCCATGTGTCTTTGCAATTCTTCCCACTAAAGGAGTAAAGTGTATTTTCCCTCCCTTTGACTTTGAGTTTACATAAGTGAGTTTCTTTGGGTATATGATGAAGTAAATGTAACAGTGGGACAGTTCAAAGCCCAAGCTTTAAGAGGACTTGCACCTCTGAATTCATGATTAAAAAAGAAAAAAAATGCCCTGGATAGCCCATGGTACCAGGAGGAGGATAAGAGCCACATGGCGCAGACCAACCAGAGCTGCCACAAGCCAAAGCAGAGCTGTCTCAGCCACTCATCGATCTGAAGATCTGAAATGAAACCATCCAGCCAAGCCCATTCTAGATGAGCCACATCTTAGCTGACCTTCCAAAGCATAAGTGGTAATGATTATAGTTTTAAGCCACTAAGTCTGAGGATTAATTTGTTACATAGCATTATTTGGGCAATAGCTAACAATACATAGAGAAAACACACAATGGATTATTTTTTTGAAAAACAGACGAACATGGCTGATGAAGTTCAGCATCTCACCTTCTCTGAGCCTTAATTCTTCTTCTATAAAGTTTGGATAACAATTTCTGATCAACCTAGCTCACATGGTCATGGTTTCAAATGATTATGGGTAGGACAGCACAGCAGTGAGTTAACCAACGGAATAGAAATAAAGGAGTATTATCATTAGGGGCTAGTATTCATAAGTTTCTTTAACATCCTGGTACAACCATAATCTCTAGCCCTGGATCCTGTATACTTAACTGAAATGGGACACCAGATGGCTAAAGATGAGTATTTGGGTCCACCAAAGTATTGGTAAAATTAATTCTCTTCCAGGAGGAAACTTGAGACTGCCTCTTTAAAGTTCAACCAGGAAATTCAACTGAATTCTAGACTTTTGAAATAGGAAACTCCCATTCTACACTACCCAGTGCTTAATGCACTTTACAATACCCCCAACCAGAGTTTTCCAGCCTCCACTTAAATGTTTCAAAGGAAACGCAACTACAAAGCACCTATTTCAACTTTGGACAGCTATGTTTATAAGAAAGCTTTTCCTTATCTTCCCTAACCCCCAGACTAGGTCAATTTCCCTAGTATAAGCGTCTCATAGAACTCTATTGCTTCAGAGCATTTATTAAAGATTATAATTTAAAAGTTACTTGTGTGAAAATTTGTTCAATGTCTATCTCCCACACAGCACAGTAAACTTCATAAGGGCAAAGACTGGATCTTCTTTGTTCACTGCTGTATCTTCAGTATCTAGTGTGATAACAGTAAATTAATAAGCATTCAATAAATATTTATTCACTAAATATATTAAAAAGTTTTTTAATCTTAATTAATAATCTTATATAGTACTTACTTAACAAGGATCAACTCAATAATGAATGAACAGAAGACAGTATCTTCCTGAACTTCCTCCCCCACAAATAGCATAAATTCTATCTTTCGAGGGTCCAACAGAACAAGTTTCCTCCCTGGATCATCCCCTCATATTTCATGGTAGTAGAGCTGAATCCTGGGAGACTTCTGATTAGAAGAGATAAAGGATTGAGAGTGAAGAATTTACACTTCATATAACAAATATTTATTGAGCATACATTAGATGCCGAACATACTTACAGGTATTGGAGATACAGCAGGAAGTATAACAGCCCCCAAAAAAAAAATCCCTTCCTTCATAATTTTATGCCCTAATGGGAGGAGAGAGATAATAAACAAATCAAAAAGTAAAACACATAGCGTACCAGATGGTGATAAGTGCAATGGAGAAAAATAAAGCAGAGAAGGAGAATAAGGAACCCAAGGGAAGATTGCTATTTTAAATGAGATTGTCAGGGAAGGTCTTTTTGAGAAGCTATTTGCACAATAGATCTGAAGTTGATGAGGGAGTGAGCCATGCAGATATTTGCAATAAGCAGGTTCCAGGCAGAAAAGAACAGCCAGTGGGAAAGGTCCTGAGTAAGAAGCATGCCTGGCAGAATATGAAAAAGGTATGGAGGCCAGGGTAGCAAGGGAGAGAACAGCATGAGATGAAGTCACAGGGTCACAGGGAGCCTTGTAGCCCTTGTAAGGACCTTGGTTCTCACTCAGGAAAATCAAAAACTATTGAGTGATTTTGAACAGAGCATTGAGATATGACTTGATTCACCTGACTGGTAGGGTGGGTCTAGACTGTAGACAAACAAGGGCAGATGCAGGTCACTTAGAAAGATCTGGCAGTAATCTGGTCAGATGATGACAGTATGGCCCAGGGTGGAGTTTATTCTTTTCTGTATCCTAGCACCTAGCATCTAGAGGATGCTGAATAAATAAATGAATGATTGGACAGATGAGAGATGGAAAATGCTTTGGTTCTGGAGTCAAAACAACTGGATTTGGGCTCAGAGTTCCAGTTAAGTCTTACTTATGTCCCTTGAATTATTTTCCCTAGAATCCTGTCTTCAGTCCAAGGATAAGAATTAAAGTTATTAAAGCATGTGTAAGAGTAGCCAGCCCAGCCAGACAAAAGAAACCACACCTTATATGATTCCATTTACCTGAAATGTCCAGAATAAGCAAATCCATAAAGACAGAAAGTAGATTAGCAGTTGCCAGGGGCTGGGGAAAGGGGATCCTGGACAGAAGAAGGACAATAGGCAAAAACAAAGGAAATGTGAATAAAGTATAGACTTTAGTTAATAACAATGTATCAGTATTGGTTCATTAACTGTGACAAGTGTACTAGACTAATGCAGAAGGTTAATAATAGGAGAAACTGGATGTGGGGATTTATGGGGGCTCTCTGTACTATTTTAATCATTTTTTATAAAACTAAAGGTGTCTAAAATCAAAAGCTTAATTTTTAAAAACTGAGTGGCCAGGGCTTCCCTGGTGGCGCAGTGGTTAAGAATCCACCTGCCAATGCAGGGGACACATATTCGAGCCCTGGTCCGGGAAGATCCCACATGCCGCGGAGCAACTAAGCCCATGCACCACAGCTACTAAGCCTGTGCTCTAGAGCCCGCAAGCCACAACTACTGAGCCCGCGTGCCACAACTACTGAAGCCCGTGCACCTAGAGCCCGTGCTCCGCAACAAGAGAAGTCACCGCAATGAGAAGCCACAGCAACGAAGACCCAACACAGACAAAAATAAATAAATAAAATAAATTAATTCTTTAAAAAATGAGTGGCCATTCAGGCCTGGGAAACGGAAGGAAGAACGAGTCTCAGTGGTTTATTAGCCAGGAAGCGTGGAATGCCCCCATTCCATGCGCAGAACTGGCCCTTCCCTAGAGACTTGGGGCTCCAGGGAGGTAGCGTGCCTTGGCCATTCTTCCATAATCCATTCTTAGAGCTTCTTCTTTGTGTGTGTGCCTTGGGCAGTAACTGATCGTTTAAAATAATAATAAGGTAAGAAAAGTTTGATACAGAAAATACTTCTAAATGACTTTAACTAATGTCCTCTGGGGTTCTGGGTGGGTAATCTGGGCCCCTTCTGTGTACAGGCAAATGTGATTACAGCAGGGCCTGTAGTGGCCTGTCTCAGCTCCCAGCCCCCCAGGCCACTGCCTGCCCTAACCACATTAGCAGCACTAGAGCCATCCATCAGACTAACTGGGGGCCTGGGGTTGGGCCTGGCCCTCCTGCAAGAGCTGGGCCCTGCCATCAGGAGACATCTGGCTCCTCTTCACAGTCACAAGATAAAGAATGTGGCTGTGGAACTGATGTGCCTGTCTTGCCCCTTCCTCCTGCCCACCTTGGCCGCCCCACTGCATCCTCAGAGCTGCTTGGTGGGGCCTGGGGAGGGGGTCCCTTGCTTCCTGCGGACAGTCCCAGTCTGGCTGGGGTGAGAGGCCACACTTCTAGGCACCATCAGCCTCCCACCCCCAATTCAGCAGGTGCCCTCTCTTCTGCCCCCACTATCAACTCTCCCAGTCTCCCTGGCCCAAGCCTGTCAAAAATAGAACTCACTGGACGCAGGAGCAGGGGAGTGGAAGGGGCAGGGGTTCTTGTTTACCTAACACAGTGCTAGCTGCTACAAAGGTCAAGGCCCATCTGCCAGGCAGCCGGTGCCAGGAAACCAGCTGCCTTCATGGCACGGGCACCAAACATTAGTGAGGGGCAGGTGGACAGACCGAGTAACGGCTACACACACACACACACACACACACACACGCACATGCACGCACACAGACACGCGCACACACACACACGCACACACTTCACACCCAGAACTGACTAGGTAAGCCATGGGTAATGCATTGCTGCATGACTCATGGCAAATGTTGAGACATGCATTGACTTCTTCCTGTTATTTAAAATGCCCACAAGCCACCATCCCTGCTCCCTGGGCAAGCTCAGGGAGCCCATTTTATTTTTTATTTTTTATTTTTTTAAATTTAGGGTCTTTGCTGCTGTGCGCGGGCTTTCTCTAGTTGTGGCGAGCGGGGGCTACTCTTCGTTGAGGTGCACAGGCTTCTCATTGCGGTGGCTTCTCTTGTTGCAGAGCACGGGCTCTAGGCACGAGGGCTTCAGTAGTTGTGGCACATGGGCTCAGTAGTTGTGGCTCGCGGGCTTTAGAGCACAGGCTCAGTAGCTGTGGTACACAGGCTTAGTTGCTCTGCGGCATGTGGGATCTTCCCGCACCAAGGCTCGAACCCATGTTCCCCTGCATTGGCAGGCAGATCCTTAACCACTGCGCCACCAGGGAAGCCCAGGGAGCTCATTCTAATATGAGACTAAATTCAACATAATTAAGAAGTTTAATCAGCTATTGTTTGGGGGAAAATGACCAACAACACGATGACTCATTTTAAATCTGAACAGAAACAATTTGGGAGCACTTTGGTTTTGGAGATTAACTTCAGTCAACTGGGAGTTGCCTTTTCAGGATCCCATATGCCCGGACTCCCAGTTCTGCGAGGAGTGGGCCACTCCCAGCCTCAGTGCCTCCATCAGAGAAGTGGGGAGGATATCCCAGCCTGACACTAAGAGGAAGAACTGGCTTTGGGGAACTGAAGAATGAATTGCCAGGGCATGTCCCCTGCCAGCCCCACTTCCCAGGACCTCACCTGGGGCTCAGGGAAGCCAGTAAGTAGAGTGATGGTCCAGCAGGCAGGACCCCCTTCTTCATGGTGTTTTATCCACACATAGGAAGGCAGGGCTGAAGAGCACATAGTCCAGAAAAACCGGTCCTTGTGTTGACAGCAAGGGCAGGCGCTGCCTGACAGGACACGCAGGAGTGGCTCGCTGTCCTGAAGGAAGTAGTTAAAGGTGGACAAGGGCTCACTGGGGTGCACACACAAGTGGGTGCATGCTAGGAGCCGCTGAGCCCCCCACATGTCCAGAAACACTAGCAACTTCAGGGGGAGGGAGCTAGGGGCTCTGGGAAGGCTTGCATCAGCTGTGTGACCCTGACGAGCCTCTTTCCTTCTCTGAACGTGTTTCTAATCTGTAAGCTGTCAGAATCGTTCCCTGAAGTTTCAACCTTCACAGTGCATCAGAATCACTTGGGGGATTTCCCCTGGTGGCACAGTGGTTAAGAATCCACCTGCCAATGCAGGGGGCACGGATTCAATCCCTGGTCCAGGAAGATCCCACATGCCGCGCAGCAAAATAGCCCGTGCACCACAACTACTGAGCCTGTGCTCTAGAGCCCGTGCGCCACAACTACTGAGCCTGCATGCCACAACTACTGAAGCCTGCGCACCTAGAGCCCGTTCTCCGCAACAAGAGAAGCCACTGCGATGAGAAGCCTGTGCACCGCAACGAAGAGCAGCCCCTGCTCGCTGCAACTAGAGAAAGCCCGCATGCAGCAACGAAGACCCAATGCAGCCAAAAATAAATAAATTAAATAAATAAATTTTTTTAAAAAAAGAATCACTTGGAAAGCATTTTAAAAGTATACTTGCCCAAGCAAGCCTGGAGATCTGGAGTCCATTGGTGGTATGGGGGTCACTAGTAGTTTTTAAAACACACCAGATGATTCTAAAGCTTAGCCAAGCCTGAAAAAACACTAGAGCACCACATAGCTTGTATTGGACCAACGAGAGGGCTTATTAAAACACAGATTCCAGGACCTTGCCCTGAGAATTAACATTTCTAACAAGTTCCCAGTTAATGCCAATGATGCTGGCCTGGGGATCACATTTTGAGAACCGCTATCCTGGACCAATGCCACTCAAAGCGTGGTGCCCAGAGTGGAAGCAACATCATCACCTGGAAGTTTACTGGGAATGCAGACTAAGGTGCCTTAATACAAACGTTAAGACAATATGTCCTTCTAGGATGAAGAAAAGTATAGTGATGATGCTGATGCTGATAGAGGAGCTGCAGAGAGGTCAAGTGGGAGGGGAGCCTGGGTAAGAGAAGGGAGCAGCTGGCCCAAGCCAGCACTGTGTTGGTGTTGGATGGAGAGACTGTTGCCCCTCTCAGAGCTCTCTTCTTCTCTCCTCTTGCCTTCCCACACTATTGTGAAAAGTTTTCATAAGCGCTGCCCCTAGCCCATTTTCCTCAGGTGTGGATCTGCATAAATCATTGCTCAGCCCTCAGCCCCATTATCAACCGTTAGATCCCAGTTCATCATCTTGCCCACATTACAGATGGGAAAAAATAATTGATTTGAATGGCTGCCTGGATACCCCAGGGCAAGGCTTTAATTCACCTTTGATGCTGGATGGGTGCTCTGTGCTGGAGCTATAGATACTCCCGATCAGCATGGACCAACTGGCAGGCTGAGCATGCTGTGACCAACCCCCTTCCTTGGCCTGCTGCCTGATTTCTAGCTACAGCCCCTCCCCAAACCGTGAGCTGCATAGGTGCTGTGAGGTGTTAAGAAGAGAAGTAGCACAGGCTGGTTGGGAGAGCCCTGGCTGGGGAGACAAGAGCCCTTGTGCTGCCTTGGGCTTAACTCCAATCTACTGTGACCTTGACCCAGCCTATGCTCTCCAGGTCTTAATTTCACTCTCAGCAAAATAGAAAAAGGCATCCTTGCTGGTTTCCTTCTGATGGGGTTGCAAGCTATCTCCCATACACCAGATTGCCCTTTGTTTGAGGTCTTCCCCTTCAGTCACTATTGGGTTTCCTGTATTTGAGGAAGAACCAGAAGTATGCAGCAGACATTGTTTGGAGGGCCCAGAAGTCCCATTCCTAGCATCTTCACTCTGTGGAACGAAGCATGGCCATGTGACTGACCTTGACAACACAAACATCAAAGTGAAAATAAGACCTTCTTCCAAAGGTGGTTCCATTACTTACCCCATCATTCAGTTCCCTTTCTGGGAACTGTCAGAAGGACCTATTGCACGTTACTTTAAATAGCCTCATTGGTGGCAAATCTTCATCCTAGGAGTGTGGATTTGCTTGTTGGAAACAGCCCAAAGCTATCCAGAGCCAAGAATGGTGAATCGAGTGAGAGATTAAGGCTGGGAAATACCATTTTTAGTCTAAAACAAGGTGTAACTATAATTAAATAGATCCGGGGGTTGGTCTGAATGACCTCTAAGGTCTCCTCCAGGTCCAACACACTATGATTTTCTTGTATAGATAGAAAATGGATTCTGAAGGCAAAGGAAAACATTCCACAGGTGTCCTGAATGAAGTAACTTCAAAGGAATCTGTATAAAATTACTCCTCCCAAGATGACTAATTTAAAAGGCAATTCTCCTCTAGATACATACCTTATTTCATGGATTCATGAAATTAGGTAGTTTTATTCTCACATTTTATTTCTGAAATCAGGATACAGATGACAGTTGGTGGAGGGTGGTAGTTTAAATGGCAGTATTTTTTTCTTTCTTAGTGGTACATAAAGTAATCTTTTATATCAATGGCATCTTGGATTCAATGAAACACAGTAAATCCCAAACTGTTCTGATTTTCAGTACCAGTTGCTTTAGAATTATACTTCTTATATTTTCTTCACTTCTCAGATTAGTCTTGATTCTTAACTTTGGATGCACATACCAGACCAATTAAATCAGAATCTCTGGGGGAAGGATTCAGACATTATTAGTTTTTAAAGCTCTCCAGGCACAGGGCCTATGACACCTTAAGATAACTACAGCTCTCTTGTAGCTGTATAGGAATCCAGGCTTGTGGGGAAGCCTAGACCATGGCTGGTCGATCAGAGAAATGGAAAGTTTTAGGAATAAATAGTTTGAGCTCTTGGGTTGAGCCATGCCTGAAGTCTTCCATCACCGCTAGACTTCACAGTTTGGTAAGCAATAGATCTTCTGAATTGTTCAAGCTGGTTCAACTTCTATGTATGTCTTGCAACACACATAGAGTGAGGTACCAGCAGGGGTATATTAACTGCAACTGACTGGGCTGAGGAAGTAAAGTGCTGGGCAATGAGAGTTCTACTATCCTGGGCCAAGAGGTTGGTAATCTTTGTTCTGAGGTTGCAAATAGCTGATTAAGTGATGACCTTTTTTTTGTCTTAAGACTCATACCATCGATTTGCCAAGTTTTCAGCACCCCAGAATTTGTTAGCAAAAGTTCAAAATATTATAGAGTGAAGGCTGACTTTTGAAGCCTTACGAAGGCTTACAACAGGCTCATCTGAAAACAGCTCTAGAGAAGAAAATATGGATTTGCTAAGAGAGGCCCTTTTTAGCTTGTGGTCTGCAATATACATTCCCCAGGAGTCTGGCAATTAATAATTATCCTTGCAGAGCTGGAAAAGCCACATTCTCTACTTCAAGCTCAGTTTCCTACAAGTTGAAGCAGGAAGTAAGAAACTACTCAGCAGAAGACAGATTAGGACCCAAAAGAAGCCTAATCCCCCAGGTGTCTCTCAAATACTCCTGTTAAGTATTGTCTGCCTAAGGAAAGGATTATATCACTTCCCTGGCTAAAATGTAGCTGTAAGCCAGAATACTAAGAGGGCCTTTCTCACCCCAATCTGAGGTTTCCAACTGCCCCAGAGTACATGAAAAGTAGAGCATTGAAGCCAGGACTGGTTGACTGGGAATAGAAGTTTACAGACCCTGTTCTAGGCTCAAAGACAGTTTCTCTAGCTTTAATAATCCATAGCCCAAAGCAACAGGACCTATTAAGATTGAATTTAGTTGCCTCTACAAAAGACTGACTATTGGCTTCACCACAATTTATGTTTACTTTTCCTATCATCCTCTGAAATAAAAGATGCATCACAGGCATTGAGCAAATGTTTGACATATGATGAATGAATGAGTGAATGCATCTGGCTCCAAGCACTACCAATGGTATTCAGCAAATAAAGCTCAAAATGAAGCAAAGGGATAGACGGTGGAAGTACAGTTCCTCATTTTAGGTTGTGAAAAAGGGACCCAGGATGAAAGATTTGACACCTAATCCTGAAGACCTGAGCTGGCCTCTTCTTCATCTCTCAGAGGGACCTCCATTTTGCCAGGTCACAAACACTACTGCTGAGAATTCGCAGGGTCTTCCCTGGGGGTCTACACTAAAGACTACAATAGAGTCCTATTTCCTTGGAACCTTTACTGTGTTGGGTGATGGATAAGATGGATACATCCAAAGTCATTCTCTATGGGTAACAGACAAAGGAACCAGGGATACGATGTATTGAATTCATATGAAACTACAAAGGCTCAAAATAACCAAACCAATGTTGAAAAAGAACAGAGGATTTACATTTACCAATTTCAAAACTTAATACATGACTACAGTAATCAAGACAGTGTGGTACAGGCATAAAGATAGACATAGATCTTTGGAATAGAACTGAGAGTTCAGAAATAAACCTCTACAGTCATGGTGAGTTGATTGTGGCAAAGGTGCCAAGATAATTCAATGGGGGAAAGAATAGTTTCTTCAACAAATGACGTTGAGACAATTGGATATGCAGGTATAAAAGGATAAATCTGTGCCATTAACTCATACCGTAACCCAAAAATTAAATCAAAAGCCATCATAGATATAAATGTAAGAACTAAAACTACAAAACTCTTAGAAGAGATCACGGGAGTAAATCTTTCTGACCTTGAGTTAGGCAATGATTTCTTAGATATAACATCAAAAGCACAAATGATGGAAAAACAAATTGAAAAGTTGGACTTCATCAAAATTAAAACCTTTTTCTCTTCAAAAACCACCAAGAAAATGAAAAGACAAACCACAGATTGGGAGGAAATATGTAAATTTATTTACAAATCATATATCTGACAAGGGATTGTGTCCCTACGTGGTAAACAGAATTATGACCAGCCATAGATGCTCACGTCCTGAACCCTAGAACCTGTGTATATGTAACCTTACATGACAAAGGAAACTTGGCAGATGTGACTAAGGTTAAGGACTTTAGATGGTGAGATTATCCTGGATTATCCAGGTAACCTCAATCTAATCACATGATTCCTTAACATCAGAGACTATTTCTAGGTTGTGGTCAGAAAAAGATGTGATAATGGAAGAATGGCCAAAGAGATGACATGTTGCTGGTTTTGAAGGCAGAGGAAGGGGGCCACAAGCCAAGAAATGCAGATAACCTCTAGAAGCCAGAAAGACAAGGAAATAGATTATCCCTTAGAGCCTGCCAACACATTGATTTTAGCTCAATGAAAGCTGTGTCAAACTTCTGACCTACGGAAGTATTAAATGATAAATTTCTGTTGCTTTAAGCCACTAAATTTGTGGTAATTTTTACAGCAGCAATATAAAACGAAGACACCGGAATACACAAAGAATTACTCCAGCTCAATACTAAGACTAATAATCCAATATAAAAATGGGCAAAAGATTTCAATAGACATTTCACTAAAAATACATGAATGGTCAGTAAGTACGAGAAAGAATGCTCAACATCATTAGCAATTAGGGAAATGCAAATCAATACAGTCATCCCTCTGTATGCATGGGGGATTGGTTCCAGAACCTCTGTGGATACCCAAATCCAAGGATGCTCAAGTCCTTATATAAAATGGCATAGTACAGTCAGCCTTCTGTATCCACAGATATGGAACCAGCAGATACACAGGGCCAACTGTACCATAATAAGATACTACTTTACACCCACTAGGATGGCTATAATTAGAAAGACATACAATAACAAGTTTTGGAGAGGATGTGGAGAAACTGGAAAGCCATACATTGCTGGTGGGAATGTAAAATAGTGTGAAATAGCTTGGCATTTTCTTAAAATGTTTAATATAGAGTATATGATAAATGTAAATATAGAGCATATAAATATATGGACCAGCAATCCCACTCCTAAGTATCTACCCATGTGAAATGAAGGCATATGCTCACACAAAGATTGTATGTGAATATCTGTGACAGTATTATTCTTTTTTTTGTTGACATATAGTGGATTTACAATGTTGTGTTAGTTTCAGGTATACAGCAAGGTGATTCAGATATATATATGTGTATATATATATACATATACATATTCTTTTTCAGATTCTTTTCCATTATAGGTTATTACAAGATATTGAATATAGTTCCCTGTGCTGTACAGTAGGTCCTTGTTGTTTATCTATTTTATATATAGTAGTGTGTATCTTTAATCCCCAGCTCCTAATTTATCCCTACCCCCTCCTTCCCCTTTGGTAACCCTAAATTTGTTTTCTATGTCTGGGAGTCTGTTTCTGTTTTGTAAATAAGTTCATTTGTATCATTTTTTTAGATTCCACATGTAAGTGATATCATATGATATTTATCTTTCTCTGACTTACTTCACTTGGTATGATAATCTCTAGGTCCATCCATGTTGCTGCAAATGGCATTATTTCATTCTTTTTTATGGCTGAGTAATATTCCGCTATGTATATATACCACATCTTCTTTATCCATTCACCTGTTGATAGACACTTAGGTTGCTTCCATGTCTTGGCTATTGTAAATAGTGCTGCTATGAACACAGGGGTGCATGTATCTTTTCAAACTAGAGTTTTCGTCTTTTATGGATATATGCCTAGGAGTGGGATTGCTGAATCATATGGTAACTCTATTTTTAGTTTTTTAGGGAACCTTCATACTGTTCTGCATAGTGGCTGCACCAATTTACATTCCCACCAACAGTGTAGGAGGGTTCCCTTCTCTCTACCTCCTCCCATTATCCTTAATAGCCAAAAAGTGGAAATAACCCAAATGTTCATCAATAGGTGAAGGGATCAACAAAATAAATAAGGATAATAATAATAAATACTAAGGAAAAAAGAACTTATACATGTTACAACATGGATGAACCACAACAATATTATGCTAAATCAAAGAAGGCAGTCACAAAGGACTACATATTGTATGATTCTATTTAAATGAAATATCCAGAGTAAGCAAATCTATAACAACAGAAAGCAAATTAGTGGTTGCCTAGCGGTGGGCGGAGGGGGCTTGGGGTTTGGGAGGCGATGGCTAAGAGTATAGGTTTTCTTTTATGGGGTAATTAACATGTTCTAAAATTAGATTGTGATGATAGTAGCACAACTCTGTAAATATACTAAAAATCACTGAATTGTACGCTCAAAACCAGTGAAGTTTATGGTGTGTAAGTTATACGTCAATAAAGCTAGGGAGAAAGAGAATAAGGGGCAGAACGGTGCATGGCGGGGCTGTGGAGCCCTGCCAAGTGAGCGCTTCCTGAAGGCAGGGTGTGCTTTGAGAACTCACATCCGTGGACAACTATCTGGGCTCCTCCTTGTACCGATTAAGTATAGAATTTGATTTTATTTCAGGAGCCTATAACATTGCAAAGATTGGTCAGATCTTCCCAGAGAGAGAAAGGCATCTTTTCTGGGAAGTGCTCGCTGAGAGAGGTGAGACTGGGCAGTGAATTTGGCAAGAGGGAAGGTTGGCTACAGTACCCATGATTTCCAACCAGAAAACAGGACATGTACAAACATATTCAGAAGGCACAAGACAAATTATACAAAACCAGGCCAACCCAGAGGGTCCCCAGCCTCCGGGTACAGCCATATTAACCTCTGTCTGCAGCCTGTTCCCTGGGGGTAGAGGGAGGAAAGGCCAGGGCTGGGCTCCTGGGCCAGGATGTGGGGTTGCAGCCGGTGTAATGAATAGCATCCTCCAAACAGGCAGGGAACTCAGGTGGGAATTAGCCTGTTCTAAAAGCAGGACCTGGGCTGCCTTCTGAGTACATGAAACCCATTCCCATCCATCTATCGTCACACCTGAGAGAAAGAAAGTGCAATAACAAGCATCTTGATATATATGTGTCTACAATCTGGTTATGAGGTTATCAAGCAAGAAAGACACCCCCAGGGAATGCATATGCTTTTTTCATAGAGGAAATAGTGAATAAACAGCTGAAATTTATCTTGAGGGAGATAACAGAAGCACTTTTTTAAACTGTGGAAAAAACAATATTTTTCCCCAGAGCAATCAAGTCCTTCCAGGTTTTGATCATGTCTCTCATCAATGGGCCTCCAAGCCAGATTCATCTTAGGTTCATGGGACAAGAAAGGAAGTGGATCTGCCTTGGCCAGTGGTTTTAATCTAAGCCATTTAAGCTAAGCCATTCCATTTTGCCCATCCTCAAAGTGTCTCAGAGGGTGGCCCAAGGGCATACACTGCTAGTGACCTCAGGGACACCGGAAATTTCTGGAAGAAGGTTTGGCTTCTAAGTCTGTCTGTTGCTGGGATCTCTGTATGCCATCACTGCCTTGGTGAGGGACATTGGTCTCTTTGCCTGCATAAATGTAAATACTAAATGTATTTACTTTACTGACCTATTTGTGTAAGAACTATCTTTGCTGGCTGAAACAGTCTGAGTTCATGAATATGGAAGCTTTTGTGAACAAGAAGAGGGCGGGGAGGTGCAGGGGAGGTGGCAGGGGCAAGGATTTATTGAATACATTCAAGTGCCAAGCTCTTTCCTTTTGGTTATTTTTTTAAATACTTGTTAAAAAAAAGAAAAACACTCATGTGGTAGCCATTTCCACTTACATATGGAGAAACTGAGGCTTACAAATTTAACATGGCACGTCTGACCCAGGCTATATAATTGGCAGTACAGGATTTGAACCCCAGGTCTGTCGGACTCAAATCCACAACTGGTCCCGAAGGCTGGTCATGGCTTCTACTAGACTAAAAATACCCTTGGCGCCAAGGCTGGGGCTGGACTCTTGTCTGGATCCTCGGGTAAACCACAGTGCTGCCCGGGATGCAAGAATACCCTCCGTGTCACTAGCACAGCAGTCCTGGTATCTCTGACTTGTCGTTTAGACATTCCTTTGACCTCTTCTTTCTCTGTTTCAGTGAGTGAGTCCTGAACTCACAGCACTCAAATAGCCCCTTCCCCTGGCGAGGTGGGACGGAGGTGGGGAAGTTCCTGTCCCCGGCTTAGCCATCATCTATTTTTTAGTGATGGTATATGCTTGCCCTGGCTCAGCACTCAACCTCTCTGAGCCTTGATCTCCCCATTGAACAATTGGACCAGGTTGATGAATTTCAAACTTATGTCACCACAACTCACAGTAACATTTTCTCTGACAGCCCAGTTCACGTGTAAATATTTTTCTTTCCACAGAACAAAGCTTATCCATGCTATACATGCATATGTATATGCACTCTACTATTTTTCTATTTTACGCTGTTTCTATTTTTTTTTAATGCTGGTCACAGCCCATTAATTTGTTTGATTTCACTCCCCTGAGGGGTCAAGACCCACAGTTTGGAAGATCCCATTCTAGACATTCTCTAATGACCATTCCAGCTGTGACACCTGATGAATCTTTACCCAACCTTCCCCTCCTCCAGAGGGGGGGCCCTCTGAGCTGATGAGCTACTGTGGAGCCTGCCAGGACTCTGCCCCCTCCCTGTCCCTGGAAATGTTTCTCCTGGCAACCTGTTTCATGTGCGCACGTTACCTTCATGAATACCCCAAAGTAAAACGACTCGTTCAAGTTCACTCACGCCGCTCCTAGCTGGAGCAAGGACTTTAACTTGCACAACGGGACTGCATATCCAGGCCTTCCACACAACCACCCGCCTCCTGAGACAGGCACCCTGTGGTCAGGCAGCACCCAGGCCTCCCAGGAAGAAGTCCTCCACCCACCTACTTGCATGCCGTGAGCCCCCTTGCCCTTCTCCCGGCTCTTCTTGACCTTCTGCAACCAGCTTCCTCACCTTTTTGCTGCCTCTCAGCTCCCCAGCCTGTCTCTGATGTCTGTCTGGGTACACCTGGGTCATGTGTGTATTTGGGGATGAGGGACAGGCAAGTCAGTCCATTTGGATCCATCTAGTCCATGGGGATATTTCTGAATTCTTAGTCCCACGGGAGCAGACATTCTACCTCATGCAGGTTTCAATTGGTCAAACCAAATATGTGTCATTAAAGTTGTATCTCTCTTCCAGTCCCCCAAGTAGACCATTGACTCCTCCTATCGAAGACCTCCCCGACCCCATCTATGATGTGGTATCCAGGAGTCTCACAGAGGCACAGCTAGGGATGCTGGGAGAGGTAGAGAAGGTCTATGGCATCCTGGCTGAGAGTACACAGGACACCACCATGGATACGGCCGCTCAAAACTTACATGGCAGACATGGGTCTCTCACCCCAGAGGGACATCTATAAGCAAAGTTCTGGTCTGAAACTTCTAATGGCTATTAATTACTGTGTATGAGCTCAGATATCAAGCACAGATAGAGAATGATAGCTAGGTGACAGTTGATGGCTGTGAAATAATAGATAGTAGCTGTTAGATGGTAGGTAACTATAGATAGTAGAGAATAAAAAGTAGCTGATAGATTGTAGCACATAGCAGATAATAGATAGTAGCTGATAGTAGATCACAGATAACAAATGGAAGATACTGGATAATGGCTGAAGATAATAGAAGTTGATAGTGGATAATAGTGGGTAGTTGATAAGAGTAGCTAATAATGGATAATAGGAGCTAGGTGATAATAGTAGCTAATGGTGGCTAATAGTTGGTAAGTGATAATAGTTGCTAATAGAGGGCAGTGCTAATAGCAGATAATGCTGGCTGTAGATCACAGCTGATAGCTCACAGGTAGTGGCCTGAAAGACCACTAAATACCGCACAGCCATCAGGGAGTTCCATTTAGTATTTTAAATGACTTTAGGACTCACTTGGACACTCTTGGGTAAGCCTGTTCTGAAGTCTCTGTAACCAAGGTGGGGGTGGGGATACTCAGCCCAGTTAGTCACAAAACTGGTTTCCAGTTTAAGTTCCTTCTAGCTGCAGGATCTTGGGCCCACCATGTAACCCCTATGATTCCTAATGTGTAAAGGAGGAGGTGGGTCATATTCCTGATCTATCCACTGCAGAGGGCAAAATGAGGGTAAATGATAGAGGTAAGCACACTTCGACATTTCATAATGAGATACAGAGTCAGACGGTCCGCAAAGCTGGCAAAGGCCCAGCTGCAGAAGGCCAACCACAGGTCCCTGGTTTGTGGGCCAGAAGATAACTGTGTTTTCTGTACTCACAGTGAGTAGGTTCATGCCCAGGGGCAGGGATGGCACATGATTGACAGGCTAGCCCAACTGCAAGAGGGCCAGGGGTACCCTTTCCTGGCCTTTCACTAATGCTCACAATCTGAACGTTCTCCTGATACTGTCCAGTGGTTTCTGTCACTTGCTGATGGCTTCCTCCATTGTACTTCAAATAAAATCCAAACACTTCATCAGGACCTCCAAGGTCCCTTCTGATCTGGTTCTTTCCTAAACTTCTGACCTCAGTCTACACTTCTCCCCCATCATTCACCTTTGCTCAAGGGCTTCTGCTTGTTCCTCAGAGAAACCAAGCTTATTCCCACGAGGCCTTTGCACTTGGTGTTCCTGCTTCCTGGAATGTTCTCCTCTCACAGCCACATCCCTGAGCTGTGGGCACGGTAGGTTCCTTCTCAGCTGCTACCCCTCAGAGAAGACTTCCCACTTTAAGTCACTCTCCATCACATCACCCCATTTTATTTCCTCTGTAGCACTTAATCCCCATCTCACATTAAATCCCCATCAGCTTCTTTATTTACTCATTAAGTTGTCCAATGTCTCTCTACCCCTTTCAAATGTAACTTCCAAAAAGTTGAGGCCCTTGGTATCTCTTCACTGAAGTTTCCCAGCACTTAGAACAGTTCCCGGCACATAGTAGTGTATTAAGTATTTATTGAATGAATCAGTGAATGAAGAAAACGCCATTGCAACTGCAACAAGATGGCAAATTTGGGGCCAGACAGGCTGGGATTCTGAGACTGCTCCACTTCAAACTTGTGATGAAATGTTGGACAAGTTTCTTAACCTCTCCTATTATCTTTAGTTTACTCAACTACAAACATCAAGATGATATTGACAACATTGAACTTGATCTGAGCCCTGTGCTCCCTAAGGTTGAGAAATCCCACCCCCCTTTTGTGTTCCTAGACATGACTAACCTCAAAGGACCACCCTGCTCTTCTAATTCTGAGATAAGACCCACCTACATCCTTCCTCATGACTCACATAAGATTTGCTGATGGCTCCTTGTTTACCTGCCTGCATAAAACCCTAGCCCTCCTTCCATTTCTTTGAGACACTCCTCATTAATGAGCATTTTCCCCATTGCAAACTGTCATCATAAAATCATCTCCTTAATTGTCCAGTGCATTCTGTCTTTCACAATATTTCTTCCCCTTGCAGAGTTAATATGAGGATTAAACAGAATAACGTGTGAAAGTTGTATTGCACAGCACCTTCGGTATAATTTTCCCTCAATGGGATTTGAATGATCTCCAACATTCTCTAGATTGAGGCAGAGTATTGATCCATTCACAGGTCAGAGAAAAACTAACCACAAAGCATATTCACAGTTACTCAGGACTCCAATGCCCATTACCTCTGCTCCCATGAAAAAGAGGAGAGCAAAATGCCAACCGTGTTTATATACATATATATATACATACACATATATACGTATGTATATGTGTATGTATATATTATATCCATCTATACATATATGGATGGATATATATATACATATACACATATATATCCATGCATATAATTTCCAAATATATATCTTCATATGTATATACAATGACACACATCAATAAACAAATATAATAAATAGTACATAGTATAATATTAAGAACCATTTTCGTGTCAACTATGTACTGTGTGACAAGCACTGTGTACTAATCATTATTATTCCCATTTTGGGGGTCTTAGAGAAGGTAAGGGATTTGTCCAAGGTCTTACAACTAATTAATGACAAAGCTGGGAATTGAACCCAGGTCTCGCTGACCCCAGAACTAACTCATGCATTTTTCCTCTACATAATCATCTATTATTCATTTAACCTGTATCTTGAGTGCCTGCTCTGGACTTGTCATAAATAGAATATAAAGGGTTGTTTATACAAACGTTGCCCTAAGAAAGCTCCTGATCTGGTTCTCGAGGCAAGACAGACTCTGGGAACCATGAGGAGACCGCCCAAGACAGAGTTAGCAAGTAAAGTCTTGAGGGAGCGGTTCAGAGAAGAGCAAGATCGATGTGCACCAGGGAGGCTGGAGGTGCACCACTTTGTGCGTGGGCTCCATAAACAGACTGGATGAATAAATGATTTAATTAAGGTATAAGGGGCATGATTGGATTTAATTTGGTCTGTAATTATTACTCACCCCAACATCTCTGGTCCTTTCACTGCCATAAGGATGAGCATGAGGAGAGTCATCCTGACCTCAGTGGACTTCTCTCCTGTGTATTTTTCACCTGCCAGCACTCCCGGGAGGGCTGGATTTGCCTTCCTGGGGAAAAGACCCTCAGCTAAGAACCCTGATCCTTTGGCAGGCTGCACTGTTCCATCCAGTTCCCCATGTGACTGTCTCCTAAGAGCCTCCCCCATCCTGCTGAAGATTTTTAAGTTACGGAAATTAAGGAACAGGCATATTCCTCAATTCCCTGCATGGCATGATGGCCATTAACCAATTAATGGCTGGGCAAGTGCCAGCCAGTAGGGTAATTATTAGATGGTAATTGCCATATCATTACAAGGTAAATATAGGGTCGGACTGTCATCCACCCCAAAGAGGGCAACTGGGAATTCATTTTATTCCTATTAAGCATAATTATTCCCCAGTCTCTGGGAACCTGTGATTTCCAATATAATTATATAGTGTTTGCCAATTCCATGCATGAGGGATGGGGCTCAAGAGCAGACAATGAGGGACGGCCTGGGGAGGTGTGGGGCAGGAGCTGGAAGCTCACAGCAGCGTCAGGGTTTAGAAGCTAAATCAGTTGGGCACATCTGAAGGTAAGGGGGCCCAGTAAGGGAAAGGAAGAGGAAAAGAGATTTCATTGAGATTTAATAGAATCCTCTTCTCTGAATGTCTAGAAAACATGTTATACAGACCTTTATTACCCCCAATCTCCCATTCACTCATTCCTTCCATCCAAAGCTGATGAGGGAACATGGCCAAAAGTCAGATATTATGCACAGCCCTGGAGATAGAGAGGAAGATAGAGCAGGAAACCTGTTTTTAAGAGGCCAAGTAGAGGCAGAGATCATACTATCTTCGTTTCTCATTTTACAGGTGGAGAAACTGACGTTCCCTGGTTGGCTACATGTGCTCAGCTCTCTCCAGGAAATAGAATTAATAATCCAAAAAGCAGAAGGTCATCTACAATGCCAAAAAGTGCAAACCGAGAACTTTTAATGCTTGACAGGAGCTGTGCAGATGTGAAAACTGAGACATAAAGTTGATAAAGCACCCTAGGTACTGCAGACTGAGATGGTGGAGGGCAGGGTTCCCAGGCATGGAAGATGTGAAGCTGTGACCCGGAGCAATCTGGGAGATCCGGAGACACCACTTTTCATGCTAATGTGGAATAATGCCATATATCACCTTGAAAGAGAACTTGACTGTAATAAACATTTACACCAAAACTATTTCCTATAAATCAAACAACAAATCTCTAGTCTATCGGAGACATACCTTGTGTCTGGGAGTCTCGCTATTAAATCAAGTATTGTAATTTGCTTCAGAAATGTTTTGCCAAAAGGTTAAAATATACACACTCATAGCTCGTCAATCTCATGGGTTGGTAGGAAAGCCCTTTAGGTTTTGTTATTCAAGCCTTCTTTTGATTTCCTAACTGGTTACCCTGTAGATCTCTGCTGGTTATGCTGTAGACTCTAGGGCCCTGGATTGGGAGGGATGCGTTGCTGGTTGAGGTAGAAGAGGAGGCAGGCGGATTAACTAGATCAAAGGCTTTTGATTACCTACCAGCGATGGAACACCAATGATAGCTACAATCGGAAACCTATTACAAGCGAGGCACAGAGGCAGCACGAGGGATAAAGCGGAGAAAAAGATGCACAGGGGTCCTGCCTTCATGGAATTTATAGTTGAGCAATTTACGAGAACCTGTACATCTTGCGTCACGCTGAACCTTTGCAACCTGATAGAATTATCCCCATTTTATTGGTGAGGCTACATGAACTGCTCCACTTTCCACAGCTAGAAATGGGCAGACCAGGGATTTCAACCCAGATCTGTCTGGTTTCAGCCCCTCCCCCAGCGGCACTCTCCGTGTACAGGGAAGCACACACAGTTCTTAGAACACTAAAACATCCCCCACCTCGGTTCCCAGGTGGCCCTGCAAGTGTAACGTGTTGTCTCCTGTCTATCCCACCTGCCAACAACCACTCTTCAATTGGGTTTATTATCTTTGTGGCACACCAGTTACCATAGCAGTAAATTTATCCTCAACAGTACAGTACTCCTGGGCTTCCCTGGTGGTGCAGTGGTTAAGAATCCGCCTGCCAACGCAGGGGACACGGGTTCGAGCCCTGGGCCGGGAAGATCCCACACGCCGTGGAACAACTAAGCCTGTGTGCCACAACTACTGAGCCTGCGCTCTAGAGCCCACGAGCCACAACTACTGAAGCCCGCGTGCCGCAACTACTGAAGCCCACGCGCCTAGAGCCCGTGCTCCACAACAAGAGAAGCCACCGCAATGAGAAGCCTGCACACTACAACGAAGAGTAGCCCCTGCTCGTCGCAACCAGAGAAAAGCCTGCGTGCAGCAACGAAGACCCAAAAGCAGCCAAAAATAAAAAATAAATAAAAATAAAATAAAAAAAAAATACAGTACTCCTGTGATTTTTCAACTACTAATGAAATTACTATTTTTGTTTGTTTTAAAGCCATAGCCATAAAATAGGCTCCCAACAATACTCTTGCATTTTTTAATGTCTTTAAAATTTACTGGAAGTGATAACTGTAATAACAGAATGCCTGTAAACACACAAATGGTCTTCTCGGAAAAGGAGGGGTGAGGGGCTTTGGTTTGTACCGTGGTGGGGTCCACAAGGATGGATGGATGGGAGCATAGAAAGAAAAGGTGGAGGATCCCTGTACCCTTGGAGGTTTAGAGAGGTCTATGACTCCAACCCTAGGTGTTTGATAAGCCATCCCTTCTCCCTGCCAGGAGCATCCAAGAAGGTGATCGGTAAAGAGAAAGGAAACTGAAGGACAACTGGATGCGCCAGGAGTTCTGGCTACTCCTTGGGAAGGTGGGTGTGAACAATGCAGGCCACACCCCTTGGTTCCTAGAGGCTGCACCCTAGTTTCTAGTCCAAAGTTCAGTGACAAAAGGAGAAACAGAGCCACCAAGATGGTAGACCCAATCTGGAAACTTCTCTGAGATTAAGACCACGTGAAATATGAGTTGTTTCAGAGACATGTCCTTCCCAAGAGTCTCAATTTATGGCTTTAAAATTTTGGCTGGAGGGCTCACCAGTTCAGGGGTTAAGTCTCAGCTTTAGAAGGGCCATGCCAGATTATAAGTATGTTACCACTGGCGTAACATATTCACATTCTGGAAGGGGTTAGCTTCTCAATCTAGCTGTCTCCAAGAGGAGCTCTCTTATGGAGACCCCAGATAAAGAAAACTTAAAGGGGGGGATGGTTTGGGGAGTAAGATAGCCTAGACAAAGTTTCAGAGTCTAGAGAAGGCAGGATGGTCTTGCTGGGCCACCAAAATGAGGGAGGAGAAGGACTGGACAAAAAAGCCGGTGGGAGAAAAGAAAGGGGGACAGGTTCAAGAAGGCGGTAGAGGGAGGGGAAAGAGAGAAAAACCCCTCAACGAAGACAAAGGCTCTACATGCAGGAGTGGGAAAGGAAGGAGAGGCAGTAATCCTAGAGTGTGCCTGTGTGCAGGGGCCACAGTGGGAAGGACACCGGATTGGAGAGCCTAGAATGGAAATCAGGGACCATCAAAAGCCAAGACTTCAAGGAGATGCCCAAAGAAAGGAGAGTGATCTGAAAGGGCACTTGTCCAGGAGCCTAGAAGGGCATGGGGACCAGGTAGCCCGAATTTCAAGGCATAAGGAAGAAGTCGGCCAACCTGATTAATGTGTGGTCATCTGAGTCACACCAGATTAAGTGACCAGGTTGTGATTATGGAACTCGCCAAATAGTACATACTCTACACTCAGGACTTCCTTACACACAGCTGATAGACCTAGCTCAGGATGCATGGATGCCCTGTTAGGAGATGACATAAAGTATTAAAGTGAAGAGGCAGAATCCCCCTCCTGAGGATCCTTGGCCTGGCATAGACATGGGTGCAAAGGCAGGAGCAGAGGGTCTGGAGATCTGCTTTCAGACCACCCAGTCTCCTCCAGCATGTACCCTGTGCACACACGTGTGCAGGACACGTACCCGCCCCGTGCCCCGCTGCCGGCTCTCCACAGCTTGCCCATATTATCTTTACCCTCACCCCCAGCCTGGTCCTGAAATTATCCAAATCCATTGTTGTTTCACCAGCAACATCCGAGCCGGACTCTGCTCACCCCACCGTGGGGCTGCCGATGGCGGGGAAGAAGCCAGGCCCGGAGCCTGCTCTGAGAGCCCTGGGGACCCCAGCTTCGTGGGCCAGGACCCAGCAGAACACATGCCACCGCCTCTGACCCCAGAGGTGGAGGATGTCAAATTTGATCAAGCTGAGCCTGACGTTTGAGGAGCGAGCCATTGGGTGGGCTGCTCCAAATAGAAGAAGCAGACACAGCAGCAAGCAATTTCGTTCCTACTCTGCTGTAGGCTTCCAAAGAAAACAAGACAACTCTGAGGCAACCTGGGGCCACTGGGGTGTCTGTCTGAGTACACTGGGGTACACATTTGCATCTGCTACTGAACGGATTCATGCAAGTAATCGCCAACTCTCTGCAGATCCATGTGGAAAATAATTCATGGCCAATTTTTAACCCTTCCTCCCCTCCCCCACCATTCAGCACATTTCTAGGGCTCTCTCCAGATGGCCCAAGTCCCCGCTAGGATTTCCCACCCACATTCTCTGCTTCTTCAAACCCTACCCATTCTTTTAAAGAATTCTTTTAAAGCCTAAGCTCCCCACCCTCCATGAAGCCTTCTTTAAAGACTCCAATCCAGGAAGAACAGCCCCATTTTGAACTCAGGCTGCATGTCTCCGTACAAGGCTTTTGTCATGGGGGTTCACTTGTCATGGAATGTAAGCTCCTTGAGGTCAAGGAAGACCCTGTCATGTACTGCTCTAGTGCTCCCTACAGCCCCCGATAAGGAAATGCTCAATAAAAACTTCCCTTTTAATCTATATCAATAAGAACAGTGATCTCTTACAGGTTGTTACAGAGAACGAGTTGATAACAGTTCAAGTTCTGGCTCTTTCCTGCTAGGTGAGCTCAGGCAATTGATTCAGCTTCTCTAAGCCTCCATTTCCTCATGGGGACAATGAAGAAATTAAGCACTACCTCACAGTGTTTTGAATCCAATGAAATAATGTGTGTTCAGGGCTTAAAACAAAAATGGACCTGTAATAGATGCTCGAACAGGGCTTGCCTGGTGCCACCAACCCCCCATGTGTGTTCAGTGCTTTCAATTTAACAAAACCCTTTCCTGTACATCACCTTACATGAGCTTCACAACAATAGAGGCTAATAGAATGCCAGGAGGTGGATTCTATTATTGATGGTATGCGTGTCTTACAGATGAAAAAACTGAGGTCTGGGACGTTTATGTAACTCTAACCCAAGGTGACACCACTAGTGAATACTAGAAGTAGGCTTCTAATAGAGTCCATCTGACTTTAAAGTCCAGGCGGCCTGGCTGGGACCCCGTGGCAAGGTGGCACCTAGAGGTGATGCCAGTTAGCGTTCAGACTCAGGCCAGTGTGCAGTGAAAGAACCAATATGGAGAGGCAGGCAGAGATCCAGGGGCTATGGTGAGGCTCCAGCAGTTTTCTCACCCTGACCCATCACCCCGTGACAGGAAGGCACAGGGCCAGCAGGATCCAGGCATGACAGCATTCTGCCTGGTTGGCTTTGCCTCCGTCAGGATGCTGAGAAATTCAGGCTGTAGGCAGTCGCCATGGCGATGGTGGTGGAGAAGGCATCGAGCGGAGAGCTCCTCCTGGCCCAGCCCTTCTTTTAGGGACAGAGAAACAAGATTCTCCAGGAACTTCTTGATCCCCAGACCTCAACCCACCCCACCCACTGGAGTCCAAGCCCTCCTTAGAGCCCCATCATCACAAGACTATGGGGCCGGAGACAAAGTAAGTGAAGAAAATTCAGGGGAGCCAAGAAAGGCTCTGCTGCCCCAGTGTCTCCCCCACCATTATGAATGCCACCTGTAAATGTTCATTGTAAGGCTTGAAGGAGGTGGGATGGGGCAGGGGTGCGGAAAGAAACTTGCTTCGATAGACACCAGCTGCGTCAAGCACTGTGCTACATCCTTGAGGTCCATGAGCCCTTTTGATCTCACAACATCCCTGGTGAGGAAGGTATTAATATCTCCACTTTACAGATGAAGAAACTGAGACTCAGCTTAAGCACAAGCCAGTACTTAGCTCAGCTAAACTTTGAGCCCAAACACATCTGACTCAAAGTCTGTAACTTTGAAGGGGCAACACGTCCACGTTTTATCATCCAACTGTTTGGGGAATGGGGCTATGACTGCTGGTTGGAAGGAAGGCTGAGGGAATAGAATAAAATTCAGGGCAGGTCAGGTTCACAGGTGGAAGATGAGGCTTTGCTAGGGGGGGAGCGCCAAAGCCAAAATTCAACTAAAGGAGTCATATTCTAGAAGCCTGTCTTTAAAGCCTGTCCTTCTCCTTTCCTCTGGACCCCAACCTCTCCCTCTCACACCCCTTCTCCTGGGAATATGACAGGATGAAGGCGGAGGGTGAAGTGGGTGTAGAACACTGGTGTATATGCCCTGGAAGCCGCTTGGAGAGGGCAGCTGAGGTGGGGTGGTGGGTGGGAAGGGGAAGACCTGTCCCCCCAAGTCCCACAGCCAAGCGGAGACAGTCCCCCACCCTCCTACAGACTTGTATTAAAAAGAATATGGAAAATAATTACAGGATAGAGAGGATTTATTAAATTGGATAAGTCCTGGCTACAGCCTTCTTTTTAGGCTTTGAGTGGTGTATGTATTTTTTTCATCAAGGCTGCATAATAAAATAATTGCATAATTAGTAAGGAATTTGTTTCCTTTCAAGGAAGAGTCTTTAATCCCACTAAAGAACACCTCCCCTCCCCCAGGCTCTGCCTTTATGATGGCTGAGGAAGAAATAAGGAGAGAGGGAAGGAGGCTACCCTTCCCATCTACAACTCCTGGAGGTGAGAAATAAACGTCACTCCCCACCCCACCCTACCTGCAAACTGGAATCACTGATGGCTCGGGGCTGGCAGAGCCTCCTGGGGGTCATTCTATCCATCCACCTTCTAGACCTAGACCACTCCCATGGCCCCTACCCATGTTCCCCAAATGTGCTTCTCAGAATCTTTGTCAAATGCAGAGTCCTGGGCTCCGGTCCTACATAAACCCAGGAGATTAGTGGAGTTGCAGCTTTCTACACTGAGCATAACCTAGCGATAGTTATTCATATTGTAGTCTGATAACCACTGGTCCATTCGCAACCCAGGGAGTGAGGCAGGGTGCCAGGAAGAGGAGGACTTGATGCTGATGGAGAAGAGCCCAGGAAGAGCTGTGTGCCCGCCTGCCCATTCTCTCTTATAACATGAACAGTTAGGGAGATCCTCATTTATGATCAAGTCTAGCTACTTCCCTTCTCCTACTTGGTCCTCACTTTTCTCATCTGTATAATGGGGGATTGTGCCAGATATTCTAAGTTTCCTTCCAGCTCTGAGGTTCTTTGATTCAATGACCTGTTATCAAACAACTCCTTATGATCTACCATCTACTCTGATCTATTATCCCTCCCAGGTGCAGGCAGAAGTGACCCTATGATTCCGATGAAAGAAAACAGATGTCAAAACAGTTTAATCCTGGAAAGGACTCTCCTCTTCAGATTCCAGAATTAAAGCTCTGATCCCTAGTCGAACACAAACATCCCTGGGAAGGGTTAAGCTGTCATGAGCTTCTTTATTCTTCACAGCAGGTTTTAATAAGAGGAAGATGGGGCTTCCCTGGTGGCGCAGTGGTTGAGAGTCCGCCTGCCGATGCAGGGGACACGGGTTCGTGCCCCGGTCCGGGAGGATCCCACATGCTGCGGAGCGGCTGCGCCCGTGAGCCATGGCCGCTGAGCCTGCGCGTCCGGAGCCTGTGCTCCGCAACGGGAGAGGCCACAACAGTGAGAGGCCCACGTACCGCAAAAAAAAAATAATAATAAAATAAAAAAATAAGAGGAAGATGGAGAGAAAAATATAAGACTAATTAGCTAAGAAAGAAGTAAGAGGATGGAGAAATGGAGTGACATCAGTGGTCTGGGAGTCCAGGGTCCTGGATTCCAGTCCTAACCCTACAATGTATAACTGTGTGATGACAATGTTGGATTTTACCTGAGCCTGTGAGCCTGGAAAACAGTGCAGGCTAAAAAAATCCCCCATCCTCTGTCTTCCAGAAAACAGCATGCTGCAAAAACTCTCCCTTCCCCACATGACTTAGATTCTAAGATTCACAGACGTGGCCCTTTGTTTCCCTATGACAAGGCCAGACACAGGCCCTCCAAATTCCCTTTCTTTGATCCATAATTGATTAGCTGAACTGCTCATTGCCACTGATCAATCAGAACTAAATGCTGCTTAACCAAGTTTTGGTTCTGCCTCTCTCTTTCCACCAGGCCCTGAACTTGGGCCCTGTCTTCCTGAGACACCCCCTCCTGAGGACCAGCTGGCCTCAGGGTGAGCCGCTCCCTGGTCTACTGTCCCCTCACATCCCCTGTCATCCCCCTCCCCACACCTGGCTCTTCCTAGCTTGTTTACTGCTCTCTACAAAAGAACCCCTGTTTGCCCCACTTTTTGTGGTGCTTGCAGATCTTGTGGACAGATCATCCTCCCTTACTGCAGTAGTTCCTTTCCCTGCCTCATAATCATCCTTTCAAAAGACTCATATCTCTCCTTACCAAGTCCGGATTTGTTTTCATTTGACAATGACCACGGGCAAATCATTTCACTAGAGTTTCTGTATCTGTCAAGTAAAAAAAAAAAGTCACAAAGCTATAAAATCAGAGACATAAGTTATATAAAAGTACTTTGTATGCCATAAGAAAAGAAAATACAGGTCTAGGGGATGCTCAAGTCCTCCAGCCTGGATTTCCTGCCAAGCATGTCCTCCAGCGCCCACCCGCCTTACGCTCCACCCCTGCTCAGCCGTTCTCTGTCCCTGGACCATCGCAGGCTCCCGCCCAAGTTTCCTGGGGCAATTAACTTGGGCAATTAAGCTCTATGGTCTCAATCCAGAAAGCCACCCCTCCCTTCCCCAGGTGCAGCCATCCCTCATTCATCACTGTCACATCCCACAGAGGGCTTTTATTTAACAACCAATTTATTTCCAATTTAACTAATATGGGGATGGGCCATCTCTCTCTCATGCAAACCAACGATGCCTGGGTTGGAAATAGACTTACAAACGAGTGTGCTGGATAATATAAACTCTCATCACAGCCACATCAGGAGAGAGGGGAGAGGAGGGAACAGGGGTGAGAGAGGAGATGGCACCGTGATAAAATATGCAAGCCCCCAAGGTAAACAACCCCTGCTATGCTCCCTCCAGGCCCCTGCACTCGGTGCCACCTGGAATTTTTATTTATTTGTCTCACTGATTTCCCCGGCTCCCCCTGAGCTCAGACAAATGCTTCATAAACAGTGTATGAGATGCCAACTCGAGGCTGGGTGGGAGCGCACAGGTGCTTGAGGAGGTGGCCATGATCCGGCCCGAAACCAAGCCCCCCTGACCCCACGCCCACCCCCTGGCAAAGCTGCTTATACTTGGGTGAGACAGTGGCCCCAGATGAGAGAAAACTTGCTCTTTGAGTGGGATAGCTCATCAGTAATCTACAAGGTCCAGCCTGCCCAAGGAATACGTATTGATCCGCTGGAGGTATCTGAGAGCAGGAGGGCTTTGTTTACAAGGCCCATGGGGCTAGGTCAAGGTTCAGGGTATCCCCCAGACTGGGTGGGTCACCTATAAGCCCGGAGGCTGCCTCCATGTCTCGGCTTCCCTGCCACCCCCTCTCTCCAGATTCTCAGATTGTGTGCAGACCCCAGGAGTCCCATCCAGGGCTGGGGCCCTAGCTAGAGGTAGAGGCATTAGGTCAGGAAACTGGGTTTTAGAAAGAGTGGAGCCACTTCCTAGCTGGGTGATTTGGGGTGAATCATCTCCCGTCCCACCTCAGTTCCTTCTCTGAAATGAAGGCTTTGAACTAGACAATCTCTGAAGTCTTTCCAGCTCTACCTCTTAGAGGTGGAGCCACAAAGAAGGCAACAAGGCTGTGAGAGAGATTTATCCTCAGCCTGGGAGGCCCACCAACACGACTTTAAATTACACCTCTTTAAACTCTGCTTAACTCGGCACTTTCCAGGGCTACCTTGGGGGGCAGAGCGAGTTTATGTTGAACAAACACCACTTGGTTAACAGAAACATATTTACAGTGGTTGTGCAGCTCCAGGAATGGAGAGTCCTACCCAGGCCAGGCTTTCAGGAAGGATGTCCCCACTGAGCAGCTCTCTCCAGCCCCCAGAACAGGACCCTCCCTTCCCAACCCTGATTTCTGCTCTCTGCAGCTGCCATAATTCCATGCCTGTGTCATGCACCTGGTGTCTGGGGAAACCCAACTTACAGGCCTGTTGATTCCATTTAAAAGGAAGATGCCTGTGGGAATGATATTCAGTTGGGTATCCAACTCAATTCTAAACCAATCAGAAGAGGGTGTGTTTATTGGGAGAGCCAGGGGCATCTGTTTTAGAACTGACTTCAGGATGCTGGTTGTATGTTAGAGATATGGGTTGTAGGTGGGAACCCTCATCTTAAGAGCAGGGAGAAAGCCCAGGAACAAGAGAAGGGGGAGAGGGTCCTCTCAGCAGAGCCATCATTCTCTGAGGAGGAAGCTGAGGACAAAAAGAGAAAGAAGCAATAAGACTTCCTTACCCCTCCCCTTCCCCACATCCCACGGTTACATGGCTGGATTCCTCTAGTGGCCGGCAATATTTAATCGAATACTTTTGTTTGGATCTTGCATCCCTGGTAACCTGAAGATGTTACCATGGCAATCCCTGAGTAATACATCTCGATTATTTATGGCCTTGCAAACAGGGTGGGGAATGACTCTAGGCCTCACAGAAACAGCAGAGAGCTAGAGGCCTCATTTCCTCTTCTCACTGTTTCCCATCAGTCCCAGAGGAAGGGGAAAAATAAGATGCCACCTTGGTTGGCTGGAAATAGCTCAAAGCATGTCAAAGCATTTGGCATGGAAAAATCTCCACCCTCCGCCCCAACCCCATTCCCCTTTTATGCCCCTTTTAGAACTTTCCTGTTCCCCAGCCCTTCCATTCTGGGGTCCCCATAGTTCTCCCAGGTTGCCCTCCATGGAATAGCCAAGGATGGAGGAAAGGAGTCAGGAGTATCTAGTGACTTAGGCCCCCAGTTCCAACATAAGCTGGGCTAGAATCCTATTCACACCGCCTATTACATCTGTGACCTCAGACACAGTACTTGGCCTTCCAAAGCCTCTGGTTCTTCAAGTGTCAAGCGAGGGTAAGAATGGGTCTTATATTCACACGGTTATTGAGAGAGTTAAATGAAATAACGCATGTAAAGCTCTTTGTATGGCACTTGGCACATAGTAAGTGCTCAATAAATCATAGCTGTTCTATAGCAATTACATTATCAACCATCCTAGCATATCCATGTTTGCGGACAGACGTTGGGACTGTCAAGAGGGCAACAAAGGGCAGGAGGACAGAGCTGAGGGTGGACAGGTGTTGGGGGGCGGGGAAGACAATTTTCTTCTCTTACATGGACAGAGGAGCAGCAGGAGCCCCAGCAGCCAAATCAAACCTGGACCCCCTCAGTCCAGTCTCAGCAGGCCGTCACCCTGCTCCTAACGAGCAAATCCTTCTCACAAGGTCAGCCCTAATGAGTGAGCCCTGTACTGGGTTGAATAGTGTCCCCCCATGATCCGTGTCCACTCTGCGAACAGGACCTTATATAAAAGTAGGATCTTGGGGCTTCCCTGGTGGCGCAGTGGTTGAGAGTCCACCTGCCGATGCAGGGGACACGGGTTCGTGCCCCGGTCCGGGAAGATCCCACATGCCGTGGAGCGGCTGGGCCCGTGAGCCATGGCCACTGGGCCTGCGCGTCCGGAGCCTGTGCTCCGCAACGGGAGAGGCCACAACAGTGAGAGGCCCGCGTACCGCAAAAAAAAAAAAAGCAGGGTATTGGCACTTCCCTGGCAGTCCAGTGGTTAAGACTCTGTGCTCCCAATGCAGGGGGGCACAAGTTCAACCCCTGGTCGGGGAACTAAGATCCCACATGCTGCACGGTGCAGCCTAAAAAAATAAATAAATAAATAAATAAAAGTAGGGTCTTTGCAGATTAAGATGAGGTCACACCAGATTAGAGGAGACCCGCCCTAATCCAGTGACTGGTGTCCTTATAAGAAGAGGGAAGTTTGGACACAGGCACACCAGGGAGAATTTGACGTGACAAGAGGCAGAGGCTGGAGTGATGCTGCCAGAAGCCCAAGAACAAGAATTGCCAGCAACCACCAGAGCCGGAGACAGGCATTAAACTGTCTCCCTCAGAGCCCCCAGAAGGAAGCAATGCTGCTGACATGTGGATTTCCAACTTCCAGCCTCCAAAACTAGGAACGAATACACGTCTATTGTTTTAAGCCACCCAGTTTGTCGTATTTGTTACGGCAGCCTTTGGAAACTAATACAAGCCCCCAGACTCTGGCTAATTTACTGGCCCATGTGTGTCCCTTCAGCCGTCAGGAACAGCTCCATCAAGAACTGACATCACTGGGTGTACTAGAAAGAGAACAGAGCTAGGTCCCAGTTTCCCAGGTCACACTGGTCTGGATCTTGTAGACCCTCCTTATCTGTTCTGCTCAGGCCTCTGTGTCTCTGCGACACAGGTCGCAGAGCTTTCCCAGGTCACACACTAGCTGTGTGATGGAAGTGGATTGCTTACCCTCTCTGAGCCACGTCTATGAAATGAGGACATTGATGCCTGTCCTGCCTGCTTTGCAGGATTGTTAGAGATTTGCATTTGATCCTGTCTATGAAATGTTTTATCAGCTCTAAAGTAGGCTGTACATGCAGCCAATTACGTTCATGTTGCTGTGACGACACAGAAGAACTTGTGTTTCCCATGTCCCTCATGCCTACAGGTCAAGGTCCCCACCCACAGTTTAGAGCAGGTGGAGGACTTCTCCCATCCAAACCCGGCTCCTGGCTCACAGCCTCTGGCCCCTACTGTCTTGTTGGCATCCCTGGCGTGGCTCTTCCACCAATGGCCCCAGGCAACCACAGCCCAGTGCATAGACACTTAGCCACCAGTTATAATCCAAGGTAAAAACTATTGCCAAAGAGACCACTGGAATTCTGGCTAACTGGGGAGGCTCAGAGGTCAACAAAGGGTAGGAAATTAGAGCATCAGTCTGCAAGATCTTTCTAAAAGGTACCTCTCCCCTGCCTCTGCAGATACCGACCCTCACCTAGAACCGCAGTTGTCCCTCCTTCATTCCTGGGTAGTCCCAGTCTCTCCTGCCCTCAGCGCTAGGTTCCTGCGACTCAGCTTGGCTTCTGGGTTGCCAGGAGGCATCTTTTTTGCCTGTGCTGACCTGGCCCTTGTTTACAATAAATTCTTAGTATCTAACAAAGCCTGGCAAACGCTGGGTATTAAAGGAATATATTTTGAGTGAATGAATGACACTTAGGGGCTCATTGTACTAGACTCATGGTATGAAAAACCGAATTCAGACTGCATGTAGTCAGGATGGAAAGAATTACTTACATATGTTAATGCTCCTGTACATTTACGGTGATGTGAGACTGGAACATTGCATGTTTTAGACTAAGATTGAACTTTCCTCTGTTGGAAGAGAAGATGGTGGTGGTGGTGGTGGTGGTGGGGTGTGTGTGTGTATGTGTGTGTGTGTGTGTGTGTGTGTGTGCGCGCGCGTCAGGATGGAAAGAATTACTTACATATGTTAATGCTCCTGTACATTTACGGTGATGTGAGACTGGAACATTGCATGTTTTAGACTAAGATTGAACTTTCCTCTGTTGGAAGAGAAGATTTAAGCCATTTATATGTGTGGGTGTGTGTGTGTATGTGTGTGTGTGTGTGTGTGTGTGTGTGCGCGCGCGCGCGTGTGTGTCTATTTGTCTGTCTGTCCATCTGAGGGAGTGAGTAGGGATCAGGGAAAGATTTAGGGAAGGAGGCTATTTACAAGACCACATGCCTGATGGTGGTGGTGGTACAGTGGTCATGATGAGTGTGTGTGTGTGTGTGTGCGCGCGCGCGCGAATGTGTACATGACTTCACGTGTGTGCATGTGTGCCCTGGAGGACCAGAGGGGTGCCATGCTGTTCACTCTGTCCCTGGCAGCGGCGGCGCTTGGGGACAGAGGGGTGTCTGCAGCCCCCTCTGTGGAGGAAAGCTACCTGAACAGGTCGCAGAGACACAGAGGCCTGAGCAGAACAGATAAGGAGGGTCTGCAAGATCCAGACCAGTGGCCCCAATCTGCAGTCCTCAGACACTTACAGGTTCCCACAGGTAGTAATGGGGGCTCAGGAGCTATTTTTAATATTTCTGTATGCCTAGCAGAAACGACATACCAAAGATAAGACTGCACAGACTGCTAACTGAGACATCATTTCTTTGCTTTTGGCTGGAATTATATCAACTCAGTGTGATAACACTGCTAATCTCATGCTAATCTGAACCCCTGATTGGCAGTCATACATGGCTTTGATTAATAAAAAATGGGAAAACAAATTACTACTTGATAAATGCAGTTTGTATGGTAGACAAAAATCTTTAAAAATACGGGGTGCATGGTGCAGAGGGAGGGAGAGATTACATGACTGTTAAGAACACAGGCTCTGGAGCCAGACGCTCAGATTCAAATCCTGGCTCAACCACCTATAACAGTAAGTGGTACTAGTCTTTTAATTCTCTAAGCCTCAGTTTCTTCATCTACAAAATGGGAGTCATAATAATATCCATCTCCTAGGATTAGTGTGAGGATTAAATGATATAATATAGAGAAAGCACTTAGCTCCTTGTCTGGCACAGGGAAGTATGCATTAAATATCAGGTCTTTTTATTGTAATCAGTAGGTATTACTACTCTTACCATTAGTAGGGATGAAAAAGTTGGGAACCGCTAGGCTAGATTATTCTTGAGATCCAAGACACATCTGTCATCACTGCTCCCACAATGAGGTGAGAACTAGAGGAAAATGACCCTCAGCCCACAGGTCAGAACTCACTCTGGGTGTAGGTAGTCTCTGGGGGATTAAAAGATTTGAAGAAGAAGATGGGCACCCAGTTGACCTCGTGGGGGGAATCAGGTTTTATCTGCCACTTGAGGCCAGAAATTAGGAAGAATGGAGTCCAGGCCAGGTGACAGTGTATTATTTTCTATCGCTGGATAACAAATTGCCACACATTTAGCAGCTTAAACACACACCCATTTACTAGTATCTCACAGCCTACAGGTCAAAAGTCTGGGCAGGCTCAATTGAGTTCTCTGGTCAGAATCTCACAGAGCTGAAATCAAGGTGTTGACCAGCCCTGTCCCTTATCTAGAAGCTCTGGGGAAGAATTCACTTGCAAGTTCCTTCGGGTGGTTGGCCAAATTCAGTTCCTGTGGTTGTAGGACTGAGGTCCCAACTCCCTTGCTGGCCATCAGCCAGGGCTGCTCTCTGTTCCTACAGGGGCCCACATCCCTCCTCCACAAGGCCCCTCCATCTTCAAGCCAGCATGACTCATCAATCCTTCTTGTGCTTCTCTTCACTTTCCTTTCCACCACCACCCAGAAAGAGCTCTGGTTTTAAAGGAATTGTTTGATTAGATCAGGTCCACCCCAATCATCTCCCTATCTTAAGGTCAACTGTGTCGTAACATAATCACAGGAGTGATAGCACATTCACAGGTGAGGGTGAGGATCACTAGGGGTCTTGGGGGGGTCATTCTTATAATTCTGCCTATCTCACACAGGACGCCAGACAGGGGGCAGCTGGCTTAGGATAAGGCACTGAAGGCTCAGTAAGGCCCTGTTTGCCCCACGGGAGATTGTGTATTTCTTTCAATTCAAGGGTGGCATAGTCATCATGAAGGAATATTATGAATACAGGTGAGGACCAGCCTTCCCCAGTTTCCCCCAGCAACTGTCGGGGGCCCAGGGTTTTGGGGAGCAGGGCTGATTTGTGTATGTGTCACCCGGGACTGCATACCCTGAAAGCAGATGCTCATTCGCCTACTGGCTTCATTCCCTTCCCTTCCTTTTCCCACGCCACACCCCCAGCTCAGGCTGGGCCACTGTTCCTCTTCTCACCTGGAGAAGGAAGGCCTTTTGTTATTCAGCCACCATTTTCCTCTCCTCTGCTGGCTTCCGTTCAAAACCTTGTGACTCCTCTGCCGCCATGGCCCCAGCCCTGTCTTAGGAGAGTTCCTTCTCTTCCCTTAACATGTGGAGTAAGTGTCACATTAACCCGTAGTGGATCCAAGACCCCATCTTTGGCCAGTCGATCCTGTTCTAGGGCCTTTTGTCCCCAACATATGCTTCCAACCCACCTGCACCCTGTGTGCCCAACTACGTCTGGCATGTCGCCCCAGCCCTCCAGTAAGCCTTCCACGTGGGGACCTCTGGATGGCGCTCCGACTCTCCACGGTCCCCCCAGGCAGGTGCTCTCTGTGTGGTCAGTGTCACCTGCACAGCAATCAGTCACCTTCCCAGAAGCCATTCTGCAGGTGCCCCAGCACTTGGAAATGACCTGCTCTGTCACACTCCACCTTACTCTCTACATCTGTAACAGGGAGACAGGGACAAGGCTAGATCAACAGTTTAATTCTGGCTATGTAGCAAAATCACCTGCGGAATTGGTAAAATACAGATTTCTGGGTCCCACTCCCAAGAGGTGAGTTGAAGCTCTGGGGTGGGGTCAGGCTCTGTATTATTAGGGCATCCCCCAGGCTGTGCTGGTGGCCAGCTCAGGAGCTCTGGCCCTTCCAGATCTAACTTCCCGTGCTTCTGAAAACCTCTAGGTCACAGATGAGCCAGACAACTCACAGTCCTCTCTCTGTGAAGCCCTTCAGGGGGACACAAACCCTCTTGAGGAAGAGGCAGGGGCTTTCTGCCCCCAGGCTCTCTAGAGTGTTTTAAGTCATTTCCAATGGCTGTTCTGTCTGACAACAAGAATGCCTGAGTGTAAGGGCATCCTCCTTGTTCTTGGGATAAAGGAAAGTGTCCTCACTTTCCTGCAGCCTTGATGGGGAGGGGCAGGGGCAATTCCACTGGAGCCAGCGCCCCACCCCAGGACCAGCCCCCTTCCTGTTGCCAGGGTGCTGGGAAGAGACTTGCTGCCAAAGTGCTCGGAGCAGCGATTGTTTCGTTGGCCTGGTTATTATGGAGGGATCCGACACAGAGGCAATCAAACCCCTTAGCTCACCTGCCAGAGGAAGAGAGCGAACGACAAGTGTAACACGGGGAGAGAACAGATCTTCCATGTCACTCAGCTCACATTATCGCCCGTAATGAGCTCTGCCCAACAGACAGCTGCTCACACGGCTCCACAGGTACACAGCGCTCACTCGCAGCCCCACGGTGCCAGGGAACCCAGAGGAGGCTTCTCTGCCCCCCCCCCCCCGCAAGTCTGGGGCTCTGCCAGGCTCCCTCCGGCCCCAGCCTCCCCTCCCCCAATCCCAGCTCTCTGAACAGGCAAGAAACCAAACCATCCCCAGGGCAGAGGCTCAGCTCCCTGCGGAAATGGACAGATCACAAGAGCCTAATGTTCTCACATCCCCTCATTTCGGATGCATGGAAACTGCGGCACCTTGGCCAGTCAGACAGGGGCTGTAAAGGACCTGGCTTGAGCCCTGTGTGTGTGTGTGTGTGTGTGTGTGTGTGTGTGTGTGTGTGTGTGTGTGTGAGAGAGAGAGAGAGAGAGAGAGAGAGAGAAAGAGAGACAGGCAGACAAACAGAGAAAGAAAGAGAGGGGGCTGTAGAACATTGCTCTCTGAGTTTACACTGGGGCGGGGGTGGGGGGGTAATAAAGCTCCCTGATCTTGCAGCCCCTGATGAACAATACACAGGATTTTAGAAAGTGTACCTTGAAGGGTCAAATTGTCAGGGAGGACCAAGACCTGGGTGGAGGCTTCAGGGAGGAGATGAGAGTTACACTAAGCTCTGGAGGAGAGACAGGACAGGTGACAGGTGTTAGGTGATGTCAGAAGGGCAGGGGGGAGTAAAGGGACGGTGGGCTCCCCCTCTGGCTGGGAGAGGGCCAGCCTAGGTCACTAACGTCATCTCACCTTAATAAGCTCCTCCCTCACTTAGGACAGGCAAGGTGAGCGAGCAAATCCGACTTGGAATCAGGTCTCTAAGTTCTTGGAGACCCGAAGGTTTTCTAAAAGCCTAGTGGTGGTGGGGGGGGGGGTGGGGGCGGTCAGAAGAGGCGGCTTCCAGTCCCACCTCGGCTTCTGACCAGGGCGTGGCATTGGGCGAGCCACTCAGCTTCTCTCCTCTAGCCCTTTCTAAGACCCTGCCTTACAGCCTTGTCTGCCGTGGGCCTGGGTTTGAGCCCAGTCAAGGGTGAGGAAGGAGGCGGGAGAGGCAGGGGAACTTCCCTGCTGCATTACTACAATGTTAAATCTACAGCCTTTGTGTCCCCTAGAAGAGAAGCTCTCGCCAGCTCCCACGCAGGGTTTCCCCAGCAGACCTCCCCAGGAGCCCGCAGGTGGCAAAATAAAACAAACTATCAATTCTTTGTTTTCTTTTTCCTCCCCGGGGTGTAGTAAACCCATTCTCAGTTTAACAGTCGGCCTGCTTTCCGCCTCCCACTCTCTCTGTTGCTGCCGGCAGCCTGAGAAGCCCAGACACCTGAGGGATGCTCTGGAGAGCACGAGGCCCGGGAAGGGTCAGGGCCTGGAGGCGAGGCGAGCAGCCAACCCTCCCCAGCCCGGCTGGAGATCTGTCCGCTGCCCTCTCCCCATTGGCTCCTTTCCCTCCCACAGCCAATGGTGCGCTCCTCAGGCCGGGCTGCACCCAATGAGACCGAGCCCAAGCCGGCCAGCCTGTCCAGCTAGACCAGCGGCAGGATGCAAGAAAGGGAGGGAGAGGGAGAGAAACAACCTGGGGAGAGCAAGAAGCAGGGGCTTGGAAGAAAACTCAGTGGTTTCTGAACATTAAATGAGCTGGTGTTTAAATGGCATGCAAATGACATGCAAATGAGCCTCTCGTACTTGTGAAAAGAGGCATCAAAGCTTGGCTGAGAGAATACCAGTTAATCTCTCAGCCCTCCAGAGACACCCAGAGCGACCCCTCCTCTCCGGGGGACTCTCTACTGCATTTAGGAGCTGCCTGAGCTCCCCAAAGCAGCCCCTGCCCCACTAGGGCCGCCAGTGACTCTGCTTTCTGTGTTTTCCACAAGCTAAACGGCGAGGGGTGAAGGAGCACCCCCAGATCTAGAATTCCCAGCACCATAGAAGTCCAGTGAAGGGAGGGACCCCGCTATCTTTGCTTCCCCCATTTCACACGTGAGGGGGCCTGACCGAGGCCACACAGCAGTTTGTGGCAGAACCGGGCTTGGAACTCAGGGCCCCAAGACCCACTGACCCCCTGCTCCAGTTCACCATCTCACCCTGTGAGCGGAACTTCCCTTCTAAGTCCAGTGAGGTGGGCAACTGCTCATAGGAAAGAGGACCCGACAGCACCCGAGAGAAACGGCACCTGTGTCTCATGTCTGGAACTTCAGCCAGATTCTCGTCCCAACTCCAGAGTCTGGTTCAGAGGAAGTGGGACGACACTTCCCCAAGGACTCCATGCAGTTCTGGAAGCTTCTCTGATCTCCATGGACTCCCCACCAACAACCCCCCTGCTTTCCCCATCCTTTCCCAAACCAGACCCTGCACGGACATTCCTAGACCGGAGCCTCCACTCTTGGGGCCCCCCAATGGTCCGCACATGGGGTCTGGGAATGCCAGAAGGAAGAAAGTAGGCCAATGGCAGAGAAGAGTATCACTCGTGCAAACTGAAACAGCCTTTGCCAGAGCTTTTAGGGGCTTGAGATGTCAGAAACGACCTCCAGAGGGCAAAGGGGAGCTGGCTGAGCCCCCTGAGGAGACAGGCAGCCGGGAGGAGAGGCAGGCCCGGGGCGGGGGGAAGAGTCAACCAGAATCTACAGCCTGTTCCTGGGGAGGGGCTCCGCAGACCACGAAGCGCCAGGTGCCCAGAGGAAGAGTCAGACCCCCACTCATGTCCCTCAGCCCTTGGCAGGCTTCGGAGCCCACCTTCCTGCGCTCAGCGCTCCTGGCCCAGCCCTTCCCTGCAGTGCGCCCCAACCCCAGGACGCAGGGCCCCCAAGTGAGCACAGGCAGGAGATGGGGCTGGGAGTAAACGAGGGAGCAGCCCCGACACACACTCCCTGACAGGCACCCCTTTAGTTCTGAGCCCGGCCCCCGTGCACTTACTAAAAGCTTGATAAACAGACATGTGAATTGATTGGCTAATAAATTGATTACTGTTGGAGAGCTTTCAGCCAGGGACTTCTCACCCCCTCCCCAGGTCCTGTAGTCGCCCCACAGAGCCACTCCTCTATGCAGCCTGGCCACCCGGTGGCCCTGAATTCGAGATCCAAGGGTAGGGAAGGGGTGGCGTGGGCACATCCTCCCAACGATGCAGGGCGATGCCAACTACGAGCCTCAATCCCGAGCCCCCTGCAGGCTCTGAGAACTCGGGCGGCAGGTGCCACCTCCTTGACTGTCCAGGCATCTGATTCACGTCCTCCGTCGGCCCCTCCCCTAAAAGGACAGAGGGCTTGTACAGAGCGCAGGTGACAAACCTCTTCAGATTCAGATAGAGAACCCAAACCCCAGAGCGCAAGGTCACAGCTGCCCAGGGACCAGATCTTCTGACTAAGACACCTGCCTTCCAGCAGAGGGCGGTGATCATCCCCACCCCAAGGAGGGCCAATCTGAGGGGAGAAGGTGAGGGCTTTGGGGAAGAGGAAGAGGACAATCGCTGGAATTTTCCATGTGCTCCTATCCCCAAGCTCCACTTTGGTTCTGCCCTTCCCCAGCGGATTTCTGTCCGTGCTGGGAAGAACAGAAGCCTCTTGGTGGGCAGTCACCCGCCTAGGGTCACCGTAGAATTTATTTTGCAAACCAGGGCTCTTTCAAGAGTGAAAGGGAGCACGATTAATTATTCACCGGGACCGCAGGTGCCAACCTGGACTCTCCCTAGCAAACGGGGGCGTGGGTCACCCTGACCGCGGTTGACACAAGGCCCCGCCCTCTCTCAGTCAAAGCACCTCTGATCATCTGGATGTGACCACTGTGTCCTCATCTGGTGGTCTCACCCGTGGGGATGAGGAGATCAGCCAGCGAGATGAGACCCGGGATGCTGCTTAGAGAAGTATGTGTTAGCTAAGGGGGAAAATAAAGAACTGAGCACCTGGTCACAGCACAGTCTGCATTTTCCAGTCATTACTTTGGGAGATACTTACCTGCCTACAGTGTGCCCAGCATAATGCTGTGTATTGGAGAAACACTGGTAATGAACACAGACAGTGACTCTGTCCTCATGGAGTTTACAGACCACTGTAAATATTGAACATTAATTACACATCACGTTCTAAACAAGGAAATACTAGTGATGTGGGAACATTCAGGGAATACAGAAGCCAAGCCTTTTCTAAGGGAGTCTTGATTGGTTCAAATCAATCCAGTGTGGAAGGTGACCACAAAGGAGCTATATGTGACTTTGAGCAATTAATATAACCTCTCTGAGCCTCAGTTTCCTCACTTGTAAAAGGAGAGTGATAACTACTTTACAGGTTTAATCTGAAAATAAAATTAGGTAATAAATGTGTGAAATTGTCTCCACAGTGTCTGGCACAAGATAGGTACTCAACAAACACTAATCCCCTTCTCTTTTATTTCTAAAGAAAATAATATCTGGCCTTTACTCCTGCCAAATATTCTCTCCTTCCCATTGTCTGCCTGGCAAACTCCTATTCATCCTTCAGTGCCCAGCACAGCAGCATGAAAGCCAGCAAAAAGTAGTAGTTAAACAAGTACAAGGTTTTTGACCCAGTGTTCCTGGATTTGAATTCTGATTCTGCCAATTGCTGTGTGATCTTGGATAAATCACTTAACTTCTCTGTACTTCAATATCCTCCTCTGTTTCACGGGATTATTATGAGGGTAAAACATGCATGATGCACTTAGACCATTATCCACTACTTAGTAGGTGCTCTATGAATTTTTTTAAGAATAAAATGGCCAGCTCAGATGTCATCGGGAAAATCTGATATGTTACTGAATTAAGCTGAGCTTGCGACACTGCTCTTAGCTGTAAATGATCCTACCCCTGGGCTCCCCTCCACACTGCCCAGGGTGGCCTGTGTGTCACAGGGCAGAGAGGGAAGGTCAGCAGATGAACTGTGAACTAAGTAGAGGAGCCAGGGCACAAGCTGACTTGGGGACCAGGAGTCTAGAACCAATCCAAACGCCAGGCCTAACTACCTTTCACTTCTACAAGTACACTTCTGGGGAGTTTAAAAACCGGACAGATTCTCCTCTCAAATGGTTTAGACACTGCTCTTTCAGAGATCATTTCTCAAGGTCATTGCAAACACGGGATCTGACGGCCTCTCCCTGCAGCCTTCCTCCCTCGGAACATAGTCCCACCAAGAGCCAACTCTAGCTTCAAGAATTCAAGATGTGTTCTGATCACTTCAGGCGCCCTACCACCCACCGCCAGCCCTCTATCCCCCCTGAGTCAGGCAGCAGCACAGCCACTGTCAGGAAATCCTATCCAGCCCTGGCGTGACATGTCAACAGCCCAAGACCTGGAGATAAAAGTTGTCACTGAACAAAGTTCATTTCCCCCTCCCTCTCCTTTCCGGAGGCTCGATAGGCATCAGTGTGCACACCAAGATGGCCCCCTCTCTCTCTTGCTGCTGCTGCTGCAATTCCTGCTTTTTTTGGGGCGGGGGGAGGGGGGAAACCCTCACAATGGATGATTACAAAGAAGCAGTTTATCACCTGTGCTTTTATGATTGCAGCAACTAAGGGGAAAAGATGTCCTTTCAGATAAGCATTTGAAGGAGGGGGGAGAAAGATTTTCAAAGCCTCCTTTGTTCTCCTGAAGAGCCATGCCATGGAGTTCTGGCAGGCAGCCCAGGAGAAAGGAGAATTTTAAAAACACAGTCTGAGCTGGCTTCCAAGCTGCTACACCATCCCTGTCATCAATTAGGGATGTTACTTAACAGGGGGTATGGACCATTGTCTCTTCCAGCCTGCTCTCCCTAATTGGATGTGGACTTGTGATGAATTCTCCTGAAAAGGGCTCTGTGTTTAGAGGTCCTCCCCTGGTCCTTGACACTCAAGTCCAGCTCGGGTTGGGCTGCCACAGGCCTCTGAGGCACATTGCTGGCAGGGAGATAAGAGAAGGACCTTTCTGAGACCCCTCAGTGCAGGCAGAGAGCACAGACCCAGAACTCAGAGAAGGGCAGGCTGCCAGTCCCTGCTGGGAACTGAGCGTGGGTAGCCAGGGAGGGGATGGGAGGTTGATTCCATGCCCCCTGCCAACTGCATCCCTGCCCAGCCGCAGCCCGAGGTTCTTCCACGGCAGACCCGGCTCCCAACCCATGTTCTGAAGGTGAGCCTCATCAGGGTGCAGAGCGCTTCGGGGCCTCAGTCGCCAAAGGGATGGATTGAGCTGCTAATCAATATTGTGCTCAAGAAGCCCATTTACTCTGAGTCACAGCCTCGCCGCTGCCAACGATCAAGAAACGACCATCTTCCCGAGCCAACTGAAACTCCAGTCTGCCGCGGTTTGCAATGGGAGAACTGCTGGGGTGAAATGGAACTGGGATCCCACGGTGCCCTGGACCACCCGGGCCTCTGGAGAAGACGGAGCCTGGAGCTCAGGGTGATTCCCCACTTTACCTTTGCAACCCCAAGTGTAGGGAGGAACATTTTCTTTACTCTCTACAGTATAGTTAGATCAAGCTAGAATGTTCCAGAAGACCTTACCAGAAGCTCAGGAGGAACAAAAGGGAATAAAACCCAAAGTAATACAAAACCAGATCATCTGGTTCAAGACCTACAATTGGCTCACGTTCATTGTGGAGACCTCACACAGTTGCCCCACACCAGGATGGACCCTGGCTTGGACCCTTGCCAGAAAACTGCCTTTCCCTCCCTCTTCCGGGATCCGGGAGGTCCATGTCCAGGGAAGTGAGACGAGATTTACCCTCTAACCTATCTTAGACTTGCCTTCTGATTTCTAGGTTCTTTCCCAGAACCGACCTCTCGCCTGGGTAATTAAGGCAGGGAATAGCCAGCAAATATCTCTAGGAAGAAGCACATCTCACACCTCAGCATCATAAGCATAGAGAAATGTAATCCCATAGCCTCTCCCATGAGCAAGAAACACAGAATTTAAAAGCAAAGGGCTGTTCTCCTAGTCTAAGTGGGCCTAGCCCACTTGAAGACTTGGTCTTCAGCCTAGGTTTCCTGCTCATTCTTTCAGTTCTCTATGGCAGTAAAGCCATGCCCTGCTTGGCTGGAGTCCTAATGCACCCCTGCCTAGATCTTGCCAACTCCCTGCCCTATGCATGGCTCTGGATGCAATTCCTTAGAACTCCTATTTGCCGGCTGGGTCCCTACATCGACCAGATGCATCATTTGTATCCACAATAAAACCTGACTTCCAGCACTGACAACTCCTTACCCCACCCTATAGCTGACCCCACTCTCTGACACCAACTTGAATAAAGGCGAAAATCATCCCAAGACTTCTTAGAACTTATGAATGGAGGGTCTAGTGGTCTTTTTACCAAGAACCATCCACATTGCTGAGTGAGATGATAACCATCAGGTCAACAGATGGAGAACTCTTCATTCTCCAGAATTCTCAAGAGAAGATGAGTCCCCCCAAGAAGTCTGGAAATGAACAGAACTGTTCTACTTGAGGCAGGAATTTGCTTGATACTCTGAAGATGGAAGAGAAAAAAAGAAAAGAAAGAGAAAGAGCTGGCAAGATGGCCAAAGGTTGAAAGTGACCCATCTCTTCAATCCCTGCCTCCTCTAACCTTCGTCAAGTCTACAAAAACTCAGCAAATCCCGGAAGTGATTAGACGGTATATGGACACCAGCCAAGGAGAGGATGCAGACAGGCCTGGAGGTGGAGCATCTGAGGCATGAAACACTAAGTGAAGGAGATCAAGAAATCACAGGTCCATCTCACAGGCCACAGATTTGAAGTTCTGGTCAACTTTAACAGACCTCTAAGGGTCAGGAGGTCCCAGCTCATAGCTTAAATTATAATTGTTATAGCCACCGTTTTACTGAGTACCTACTATGTGGCAAATTTTGCATAATTTGTTTTTTTAAGCCTATATAACCCTGTGAGTTAGGTACTATATCCATCGTAGTGATTAGGAAACTGAGGTTCAGAGTGGTTAAATAACTTCCCCAAGGGACTTCCCTGGTGGCACAGTGGTTAAGAATCTGCCTGCCAATGCAGGGGACATGGCTTTGAGCCCTGGTCCGGGAAGATCCCACATGCCGCGGAGCAACTAAGCCCATGCGCCACAACTATTGAGCCTGTGCTCTAGAGCTGGCATGCCACAACTACTGAAGCCCGCGCACCTAGAGCCCATGCTCCACAACAAGAGAAGCCACCGCAATGAGAAGCCCACACACCGCAACGAAGAGTAGCCCCCGCTCACTGCAACTAGAGAAAGCCCACACACAGCAACGAAGACCCAATGCAGCCAAATTAATTAATTAATTAAAAAAAATAACTTCCCCAAGATCATACATACATATTTTGTCAGAGCCAACCTTTTGGGCAGCTGAGTCTAAAATCCATGCTCTTCCCACTATGATGCGTTGGACTTCAGAAGTCTCCTGGTTCCCTTCCGTCTTCAGCTTGGTTTCTTCCCATTTTCCTTCAGTCTGCTCCTGACAGCCCAGCTTGAGTCTATGGTGAGATCAGCTCAGTTAGACCACAGTCAGCCACTTTACAAACGTTTCTCAAACTCTTAACCATTTGCCACGAATTGTGCAAGAGACTAAGGATTCCAACACAAGTACAACACAAACAATGACCAAGTGCTCGGTGCCATGATGGATACGAACCTATGGTACTATGGGACAGCACAAGGGGAACCCATGTTCTGCCTTGGGGCAAGTAGTGGAGAACAGGTCATTGGAGGTGCTGGGTGGTTCTTTGGCCAAAATGGACCACACGCAGTCTCCCGAAGCCAAACAGCTGAGCCTAGAGCTCTCTAGGGGCTATGTCTTTTTTTTTTTTTCACTTTATTCCTTTGCCAATCAGGAAAGAACAGAAAATGCAGAAGCCTTAACAGATGCAATCCTATGCTGAAGGAAAGGAAAAATCAAGCTAACATTTTCTGAGTATCTATGTGCCAGGTACCCCTTCAGTCCTCACAACTTCATTTTGCTGCAAGAATCACAGGGTAGTTAAATAACTTAACCTAGGGCGTTCAGCTGGAAAAGGCAGAGCTGGGCCTCAGACCCAGCCCCACCTCCTCCAAAGGCCATGAATGATCTTTGTCTCACCGCCTCTGGGCAGAAGCTGCTGGATGCCCACTTGAATCGACTGGTTGATTAAACGTGGGCCCAGCACGTGGCATGTGCTGCATGGGACTGTACCAACCTGCCCTTGCTGGACCCTCCCCACGTCAAGGGACCCAAAATAAGGAAATGTCTGAGGGTTTTTGGGACCCTGCTTGTCCGCGCTCTTCAGCCTCTTTGGCACCGAAGGGCTTCCCCCCAAGGCTGCCTTGATTCCCTCCATCTCCACCTGTCCCGCGCATCCGGGAAGCCTGAGCACCAGCCTCAGGAAAATGTCAGCCAGGCCTGGCCAAGCATATGCCTGTGTCATTGGCACCACAGGGAGCTCCAGCAGTCGGGAAGTGGAAGAAGCCGGTGCCAGGGGCGGGGCAGGTGGCATCTCATCGGCCCCGCCACTGCTCTGAGAACCCTCCAACCTACTCTTGGCTTCCTCTCGGATACAAGGGCTGCCCACGAACCTTCATCCCCCATGCCCATGGCAACCCACCGGCCCGCGGTGCCATGCCAACCCGCGAGCTGGCAGAGACACTACCGTGGCGAGATCCCCTCTGCCACCTGCCCGTTGTCATTCTTCATTGATCATCGCTGCCCTTGCACGCGGCTGCAGTCCCAGGCTCCAGGCTTCCAATCTGCTCTCTGGGAGGCTGCCAGAGGATGGGCAGGGCTCGGGGAGACCTCCCTTCCTCACTCCCACCAGCTCCTTGCCCAGGGCCTGGATGTTGGAACAAGAGCTGGGAACTCAGATGGTAATTGCTGCCATCTAATTATGCGTGCATATGATATTAGCCAAAAGCATTTGACGGTCTCCTGCAGGCTCGGGCAGATCAAATGAAGAGGCGCGCGGGTTTGAGGATGACTCCAGCAGGGTAATGGCTGACAAGACTGCCTGCTGCCGCTCAGGCGGCCACTGGCAGGCTGTCTCCTCCCATCAGACTCCTCACTCTTCACCTGAGGGAAGAGGAAAAGCTGGGGCCAGTGGGGGCTGGGGTCCTCCAAGGTGCGTGGCTCTTGGCCTTTCCCTAACCATGACCTGCCAGTCACAGTACTGAAGACCTTGAACTTCACCAGGAGAGAAGCAAAGGGTTTGTGTGTCCCCAGAAGGGCAACTAAGTCCTCATGGAGAATTCTGTTCATGTCCTAATAACCATGAAGGAGTCCCACGTACTTCTGAGACTACCATCTCTATCTCACCAGTTGATAATCCTTATCTAAAAGGAAACTTCAACCCATGTGGCACTTTTTTGCAATTAATTGGGAACTATTATTGCCTTGGTCTTGCCCAGTTTCCTGAAGGTTAGATACCCTAACCTTGGTTTTATTATCTTTCTGGAACCTAAGATACTTAGCACATGCTTTGTACACATTAGGGGCTCAAGACATGTTTCTTGAGCTCAATTGCACAGTTCTAGTCAGCTGTTCTCCGGTTATCTGCTATGACAGGTACCAGGCCAGACACTGGGAGACAGACATGAGCAACCCACAGTCCCTGCCCTAGAAAACTCTCATCTAACCCACTAAGAGTTAATTGTGAATGACAGCAGGAAGGGAAGAGAGGGAGCCTCAAGAAGGAAAAAGACAAGTGGGAGCTGAAGGCAGAGAGTGGAGTGAATCATCAGAGAAGGAAGAGTTTAGGCGACGTATCAGCAAGGACTTGCCGAGGATTTCAACAATCGCATCATCAATGTGCATTCACTGCACCCACTACGTATGAGGCGGGGGGTTCGCAGAGGGTCACTGATCTCAAGGAATGTACAAGGAAGTCGAGAGGACAGGACATGTCTGTACAAAGATAGCATTGCTTCCTATACTCATCACTTAAGAAGCAAGAGAATGGCATGGAGAAAGCCCTGGTGACCACAGCAGTCAGAGGGTCTCATGCGCTGCTGGGATTTGCCAGAGCAGAGCAGAGTCAGTCTCTGAGAGCAGGATGGGGAAGGCAGGATGGGGCAGGGAGCCAGCACTTACGTGCCCCTCGGGCGGGCCAGGTGCTGCGGAAGCTGACCCAGCTGAGGATAATGACATTTGAGGCTCAGTCTGGTGAACAAGCAGGTACCAAGGGACAGAGCTGTCTCCGTCTTGGACCAGGGTGAGAGTTTCAAGAAGATGTAGAGGCTCATGTTTAAGGACCGGCATTCAACTGAACCCTGGAATGAGGCTCGGTGGACACACAGGACAGAGCTCTCTCCTGCCAGAACTAGAATTCAGGTGCATAAACAATGTCATCAGAACTGGTACATGGCATCGAGGTGGGGCCAGCAAAGAGGATTGCGGAGGGTTCTCTCCTGGGTCCCTTTGGAGTAGCCCTGGACACAGGATTCCCTCTGGCCTGGACACAGGGTGAGGCTCCCTTCATGGGAAGGACCAGCACTCCAGCTGTGGGCAGGACCAGCTAGAGCAAGAGAGAAGGGCATTATTGGCAGAAGCATGGAGTTAGAAAAGACACAGAGGTAGAATTTTTGTATAGCATGCTTCTGGTCCAGTTGGGAAATATGTTCTACCGGAGCGCAATATTAAGATTAAAGAGTATTGCTTATTACATTGGGGAATACAGATAGGGGCTAGATTGTAGGGGGGAGTTGAATATCAGACAAAGGAGTTTGGGAATTTTTCTGGAGGAACTCTAGAGCTGAAGAGATATAGATACAGTGGAGGTGGAGGATTGCAACTAGGTAAGGTGACCCTTGGGATCTCACATTATCTATGGAACATCCAAAAAGAGAATAGCAAATCCTCTCATATGTTGCTCGTAACCAGGGGGAGAGTTCCAGGTAGGAAGCAAGGAAAGAGATTGACTCAGGTAGTGCGTGTGTGCGAGTGTGTGTGTGTGTGTGTGTGTGTGTGTGTGTGTGTAGGACTAGGTGCTGGACAAGCATAGCCATGCTTATGTTGTGCTCTTAGTGTTCACCCCACACCTGGCTTTGGGTCCAGGGCTCAGCTTTGGAATTAGACTTGGTATAAAGACAAGGCAACACCAGCTGCCAGTTCACACCTTTCCCTCCAGCAGCTTTCTTCTCTCTCCTTTCCCTCCTCTTCCCTCTCTCTCGGTCTCCAGACAGGATGCCTTCCCTACTTCCACCTCCTTCCCCAGCAATGTGACTTCCTTCCAGCCACAGGGAAGCAGGTGTGTCAGGTTGTGGATCACCACAGAAGGGTTGACACCTCATGGGTAATGAAGAGAGAAAATGTATCAGGGATGTTTAGGGGAGATGACAGCTGATCACAGAGACCTCCTCCTTGCCCAGATGTGTTTTGTCAACTGATCACTCAGCAGACCGGAGTTGGAGTTCAGTCAAGACCCCTGGGTGCTCCGGAGAGACGGGGACTCTTTTGATCCCAGATGTGCATAACTCTGGTCTTAGCCACACTCCCGCTTTTCCCGTGGTGGGGAGGAATGAAGAGGGAACAGACTCCCTTTGAAGCTCATCCTGGGACAGGGCAGAGCTTCCTTTCCCTGTAGAAAAATGAGAGCGGCAAGCTGTGATGTGCTTGGAAATCAAATCCCCTGAGAGCAGAGAAGATGCTCTGGCCAGGGGTACTGTGGCTTTTTGCATGGCCCTGACTTTCTCATGGCTCCTCCAGCCTGCGTTGACAACAACAACAGAGCCATGTGACCGTGAAAAGCCACCAAATCTCTCTGAACTTCAGCCTCATTATCTGCAAAACAGGCATGATTCTGTATTTTCTTAACTCTAAGATACCGTTGATTTTAAGACCCATCATTGTTTTATTTACCACTAAGAAAAACAAGTAAATGCTACCAATTAAACTATGACATGTCATCAATTGTAAGACCCATCCTGATGTCAGAGATGTTAAAGTGAGAAAAAATGTCAGTGTGAACATTTATGAAATAGGATAATAATGATTCTCACTGCAAGAGGTTTTAGAGAGGATCAAGTGAGCTGAGAAGCAGGGACATATTTTGTAAACTCTGAAGCCCAGTGACGGGCATGAAAAGATCCAAGATGGACCTGAGCTGTGTGCCCCTGGGAGCATTTCTTGGCCCCTCAAATTGGGTGGGCACATCCTTCATGGGTGGTCGTGAGGCTTACACACAAAGCATGTCACCCACTACCTGATCATTATTATAGTCTGCCCAGAATGGTTCTTTATCTGTGGAGGGGAGAGTAAAACCATCTCCTAGGGTTGTCACAAGGATCAAGAGATAACTGATGTAATGTATTCGTATAGTAGGATTTCAAAACCATTAGTTCCTTCTAATTCCTTTTCAGTGCTTATCACATTCTGCTACTTAGTATATTTACTTGTGTACTTATCTCTCTTGTTCTTTATGGTGAAAGGACTGTGATTTATGCTCATTTAGCAGAGGCAGGATGGAATTGTGGCAATAAAATGGGTTTTAGAGTCAGACAGAAAGACCTAGATTCAGATCCAGGCCCACTGCTTACTCACCAGTGGAGTGACCTTGGATAAATTGCTTCATTTTGTTAAGCCTCCATTTCCTCATCTAAAAATATCATCTCTAGAAATACTCCAGGGACTTCCCTGGTGGCGCAGTGGTTAAGAATCCGCGTGCCAATGCGGGGGACACGGGTTCGAGCCCTGGTCCGGGAAGATCCCACATGCCGCGGAGCAACCAAGCCTGTGCACCACAACTACTGAGCCTGCGCTCTAGAGCCTACGAGCCACAACTACTGAGCCCACGTGCTACAACTACTGAAGCCCAGGCGCCTAGAGCCGGTGCTCCGCAACAAGAGAAGCCACCGCAATGAGAAACCCGCGCACCACAATGAAGAGTAGCCCCCGCTCGCCGCAACTAGAGAAAGCCTGCACGCAGCAACGAAGACCCAACGTAGCCAAAAATAAATTTAAAAAATACTCCAGTGGAAGTGCCTGGCTCATGAAGCACGATTAGTAATATTCGTTGAGTGTGCGAATGAAGAGGCAAGAGAGAAGCTGCCCCAGTTGGCCTCCTTTCCAGTTGCTCATGCGAAAACCTGGTCACCCTCTTCTGCTCTCTAACCTCCTCACCTGATAAGTCACCAAGTTCTGGTCATGCTGTCTCCTTAATAGTTTATAATCTCTTTCTCCTTGTTGTCTTGCTGGTAATCTCTTAACCCAGGCCACCAGGCTTTCTAGTCTGAATTCCCGCAAGAGCCACTACAAGATCTTCTGTAGTAGATGCTGTTTGCTGCCTACCCAGAGTTGCCTTTCAGGCGTCCAGCTCTCTCCCACGTGGCGCAAAGGTAAGTCTGGATTCATCAGAGCCAATCATGGTAAATTCATTCCCCTTGTCAGTGATTCATTTAGGAAAGGGCAGGGGACCCAAACCTGGCCAGTGAGGAATAAGAGGACATCTGCTGGGGTCTTCAAGGAAGGGTTTCCTTGCTGATAAAGGGAGACATATAGGAAGAGACGTGTCCTCCTGTTCCACCGAAGGCTGTCCTGTCTGTGCAGGAAGCCATCTCCCATTGTGAGGGGTCACGGCCAACATGCTGAGGACCGCAGAGCAGGAAGATGGGAAGGACCTGGGTTCTCAATGGCAGGATGGAGCTGTCCATTGAGCCAAGCCTGGACACTCCCTGATGCCCTGTTGCTCTCCACGTGAGATGAATGTTTTCCAGAAGCCTTGGGAAACGAATACAAGTACACATTTTACAACAGTGTCAGAACCAGAGTTGGAACTTTATCAATATTTGTGGAAGGAAGGAAAGGGGGAAAGGGGAAAAGGAAAAAAATGAAACTGCCTTTTACCCCTTGCTCTCCTAGACAGTTGTCATGGGTTTTTAGGCTCTGCATATGGGAAGAGAAGATTCCTTCCATAGAGTGTTATAAACATGCACCTGATGCATTCTCTTGAAAGAGAAAGTGAGTGAAGCTGAAGAAATGTTTCCTTCCAATAACAAAATAACATGAGGCTATAAAGCTAGAGTATCCCAATGGCCTCATAAGCTTGGAGAGAGAATGAAACACTTTAAAAAAAAATTATAAGAGGCAGCCTTGTATAATTTCTCTTAAGTGTCTTCTGGTGACAATAGCCTACAAATAGACAGTGCATCTGGTGTGGGAACTGTCTTGGTGGAGAGGGTAAAGAATAGGGTGACGTTCACTGCACTCCTTTCCTTCCTCCCTTTTTTCCACAAATATTGATAAAGTTCCAACTCTGATACTACAGCTACGGGCTCTGGACCTTTCCAGATTTGTCCAGACTGTGGGGTGGGTAAGGCTGCATCAAAGAGCTGAGCACTGCACTGAGTGCCCTGGGAGGGTAGCTGCTGAGGCAGGGGGAAGGCAGAGGCTGGAGGGTGGGCTGACTGACCTGTGGGTGGCAGGCAAAGAACAATTCCCTACCCCGATGGCAATGGCGGTGAGGCAGTTGATGGTTCACTGCTGAGAGAGAGGGGAATTGTATTAGTTTCCTATCGCTGCTATAACAAATTACCACAAGTTTAGTGGCTTAAAACAGCACAGATTTGTTATCTTACAGTTCTGGAGGTCAGAAGTTCAAAATGGGTTTCACTGGGCTAAAACCAAGGTGTCAGCAGAGCTGCATTCCCTCCTGGAAGGTCTGGGGGAGAATCCATTCCGTGGCCTTTTGCAGCTTCTAGAAGCTGCCCACTTTCCTTAGCTCCTCCACTCTCAAAACCAGTAACATTGGGCCAAGTTTTTCTCAAGCTGCCATCTCTCTGGTTTGTCCCCTTTTGCTCTTTCTTCTACCTTTAAGAGCCCTGATGATTACATCGGACCCACTTGAATAATCCAGAAGAATCTCCCTATTCTCAGGTCAGCTAATTAGAAGCCTTAATTCCATGTGCAATTTTAATTCCCGTTTGCCATATTAAATGGTATGTTCACAGGTTCCAGGGATTAGAGTGTGGACATCTTCAGTGGAGGCTGGGGGACATTATTCTGCCTACTAGTCTGCCTTCTTATGCCCAAAGATACATGTCCATCCAACAAGCAAAACACAAATGCATTCACCCCACTTGTGGTACCAAACTCTACATTAGTCAGGGTTTAACCAGAGAAGCAGAACCAGTAGAAGGTGTATATTAAGAGATTTATTGCAAGGAATTGGCTTACAAGACTGTAGCGGCTGGCTAGGCAAGTCTGAAATGTGTAGGGCAGGCTGGAACTCTGGAGCATGGCCTGAAGCTGCTGCCCACGGGTGGACTGTCTTCCTCTCTAAGGGAATCCTCAGTTCTGCCTTTAAGTCCTGTCAGTGGATTGCATCAGGCCTGCCCAGATTATCTAAAATAACCTCCCCTACTTAAAATCACCTGATTATGTATTTTAATCACATCTACATTAGACCTTCACAGCAACACCTAGATTAGTGTTTGACTGAATCACTGGTGACTGTAGCCTAGCCAAGTTGGCACATGAAAGAGACCATCACACAGATGGAGGTGGCTCCCTAAGGACCCAGTCCTCTGCCTCGGTATAAACCTGTAATGGATGCTCAGTCCTGAGGATGGTCCTCTCTATGGAGTTAAATGGGCCCATTTAAAAAGCCCATTCTGCTTTTCTGCTCCACTGTTCCCAGAGATTAGAAGCTTCTAAGAACAAAAGCCAGGGTTTTGTGTTTATATATCTATATCTAGCAGGACCTAAGCTAGGGCTCCTTGTATAGGAGATACTCAGGCAATGCTGGTTGGAAGAATTTTATCTCTGTTGAATAAATGTATTCTCCCCTGTTCCTAACCTGTGAGCCCACTATGGAAGCTACAAATTTTACTGCATTTCCAGCTACTAATTCAGATGTTGGTGTAATACAGTGTCATATACGGCCAAGTGGCATTGGTGGGATAATGGGGAATCATCCTAGGAGTGGAACTGGTGTGGGTGATGGTGAAATACGAGTAGAGGAGGAGGCCATGGCATCTCTTTGTAGAGACATTCACAAGCAGAAAAGAACCCAGTCTGGCTGCATCAGAATGAATATTGACTTATCTAGAGACAAGTGTCCTCAGAATGGCCTGACAGCCTGGGAGTCTCTCGTTCCTGAGTGTTCAGATTTTGGGGAAATCCAGGATGCCTTTGGCATCAAGGACATAGAGAAGAGCATGATGGGCTGGCCCTTGGAAAACATTTTGTCTTAACCCCTTGTTTTATAGAAACTCAGAGACGGATAGTGATTTGCTCAAAGTCACACAGCCAGCCACAGGAAGACAGACCTGGAACTAGAGCCTGGGCTTGTGATTCTGATGCACTTTTCACTTCTCACCATGCCGTCGTGTCAACCTCGGTGATACCATGTACCAGGATACCCAGAACTCAATCTACGCATCTAGAAGGGTTAGGCATATTTCTCCAAAGTTCACTGATACATTCACTGGTGGAATATACAAAAATTGACTTAGAGATGGCTTTACCATCTTCCCCTTCAATGATTTCCAAAGGCATGTCCAATAATCATTCATTCATTTTTTTAAAATAAATTTATTCATTTTATTTTTTATTTATTTCATTTTTGGCTGCATTGGGTCTTTGTTGCTGCGTGCGGGCTTTTCTCTGGTTGCAGCAAGCGGGGGCTACTCTTCGTTGCAGTGTGACGGCTTCTCATTGCGGTGGCTTCCCTTGTTGCGGAGCACGGGCTCTAGAGCACAGGCTCAGTAGTTGTGTCGCACGGGAGGGCTTGAACCCGTGTCCCCTGCATTGGCAGGCGGATTCTTAACCACTGCGCCACCAGGGAAGCCCTAATCATTCACTCTAAATAAAAACAGTTTGTGACATAAGAAAAGTTCCTTGTCCATTCTCTTCAACCAAGTTACCTGCCTGAAGTCCATCCAATGCAGAAATTCTGAAGCCCTCACTATTTAACAGGATCATTGGTTACTTGTGATTGACAGGCTTGAGCCATCTCATGAAAACCAAGCCCAAGTAAAAGTGTTTACGTCACATGTATAGGGGTTCAGAACAGGCCTCCCCACAGTTAAGCCACTTTGGCAAGTGTATTATTTTGAGCTAAAGACAGTGAAGACCTTGTGGACTCAAAAGAAATTACTGCCCTTCTACTACCTAGAAGAATTTGAATTGGGGATTTTTCCCAGAAAAAGAGTTACTCTCACAGATAAATTTTATCTAGGTGGGTCCATCTTATGGCAAACATCTAATTACCCAACATCTGCTCTTCTTCTTGTACCCTGTGAACGACCCTCCCGTCTTTGAGGTCCGCAGGCCCCTCTCCCATTCCTTAGCTCAGGATGGCATATATACCTCATTTTACCTTTGTGTCTCTGAACCTCTCATGTATGTGGGGTTCCTGTACATACAAATTAGTATTAATTTCCTCATGCTAATCTGTCTCATGTCGTTTTAATTGTCTGACCAGCCAAAAGAACCAAAGAAGGGAAGGGGGAAAGGAAATTTTCCCCTTCCCCAAATATGTAACTGGATTATGAACAAGAACAATTCATGGATATAGTCATTACATTTTTGTTTCCCACTGTCCCTGTATGATTCATTCCATGGGGGCAGTTTTCCCTTCTCCTGTGATGATAATCTTGGTTCCAGGCATGTTCCATAGCTGGGTGGCCATGGTGGGCAGAGTCCTAAGATGATCTCCAAGACTGCAGCCCACTGGTGCACACATTCTGTAAAATTCCCTCCCCTTGAGTGTGGGCAGGACATGTGAATATGCTGGGATAGTTACTCCTGTAAGTATGTCACACTACATAAGGCTCCTTCATAGCAGACTGAATGGAGACTCTCCTGCTAGGAGCCAAGGACCCAGGCTGACTGTCAGCAAGAAAATGGGGATCTCAGTCCTACAACCACAAGGAACTGAATTCTGCCAACACTTTGGAAGAGGCTCCCAAGCTTTAGATGAGAACACAACAGCAGACCCCTTAATTTCAGCCTTGTGAGACCCCGAGCAGAGAACCCGTGCCCAGGCTCCTCACCTATGGAAACTGTGAGATAATAAATGCATATTGTTTTAAGCCACTAAGTTTGTGGTAATGCATTACACAGCATTAGTAGAAAACTAATAAAGTAACTTTCTAGCATTCTATCAAAGCATGAAGAGAAAATAGTATTTATATAGTACAGTGAGATAAACGGGCAAAGGTACCCAAAGCTGGGGGCACTGCCCTGGGGCTCGAACATGCCCCAGGCCCCAGTCAGCCACTCTGAAAGATGAGGGGCTCCATGTCTACTCCCACCTGTCAAGAAGCTCTGAAATAGAAGGTCCCACTTGCAGTTTGAGCTGTGAATACAATCTCCGTTGAGATGTTTTGAAACAGGAGGGAAGGGGGCAGGGCACAGCCTTTAAAAGAATGACATAGCCCGAGGACACAACATAAACTGATTAGAACCAAAGAGTTCCAAGATGGTGGACTTCCACTAGACCTTAAGTCTCAGTATACGCTCACTGTAACACATCAGCACACTAAATGACACACCCACAGGTGCCATGACAGTTCCAAGGCCGACCATAAAGGACAAAAAGTAGGTGGTGGCCCAATTTCTGGAAATCCCCACCCCTTCCCCCCAATAGATGGAATACTCCTCCCACTCATTAGCCTATGAAATTACCCACCCTTATAAAAACTGACAACCCCGTACCCTGGTGCCGCTCTCACCTTCTGAGATGGCCCACACTCTGTCTGTGGAGTATGTTTCTCTCTAAATAAATCCACTTCTTACCTATCACTTTGTCTCTCACTGAATTCTTTCCACAATGAGACATCAAGAATCTGAGCTTCATTAAATCCTGAGACCGGGTGTGCGATCTCAATTAAAAGACCATGGGTTCAAGTCCCAATCTAGGTTTTGGCTGGGTTTGAGTCCTAGAGCATGGATTCAAGTCCCAATCTGAGATGCACGGTTTCAGTTTGAACATTTGGCAATAATAATTTGATTTGGTGTTGAAATCGAGCAGGACCCTGTGGGCCCCTCCTGGATACACAAGGCCCCCTGTGTCCCCTGTTTCTTGTCTTGTAGAAAAAGGCTTTAGTCTCCAAGGCCTTCCCTCAGTTACAAAGAGCAGACTCAAGCAGTTACTAATTAGGGAAGTGAGGGAATGCAGAAACAAAGGAAAAGCAATTAAGAAAGGTAAGTAATGTTAACAGTTCAGCAATAAAACAGAATCCTAGTTCCTCCTCAAGGAATATATGTAACAATCTAATGCATATCTTTTGAGTTGTTCTGCAGAAACAAAGATCCCCACCCAGGTGGAGGATGCTGACCACAAGCTCTAAACCCCAGAGTCATAGGAACCAGAATATTGATTAAGATTCCTGAAACACCACGCTGTTACCTCACCACCAGCCAATTAGAAGAAAGTCCACAAACTGCAACCTTCACCCCAACCATTGCCTTTTAAACCCTCCCCTAAAAGCCACTGGGGAGCTTGGGTCTTCTGAGCCTGAGCTGCTCATTCTCCCTGCCTGGTGCCTGCAATAAACACTGTACTTTCCTTTACCACAACCTGGTATCAGTAGACTGGTTTGCTGTGCAGCAAGTAGACCCAAGTTAGGTTCGGTAAGAGTGTCACATTTTTCTCCCACTCCAGCAGTATCCTGCTGCCTCTGGAATGCTTACATTGGAAAAGGGAAGCAAGACTCTCTGCTGTGGTCCAGCAATGGCATCCCCTTGTCAGTGACCCTGACTCCACATCCTTCTCATCCTAATCAGAACGCTTCTTCCAGGCTGCTGGCCCTGATGGCCACCGACAGGCCCTTCTTAGGAGTGCCCACCTGATACTGGAGCGTAAGGATTCTGGGAGTCTGGGGGCCCTTCAGGCCTAAACATCTTCAACCTCTGTTCCCACACTGCTGAGGTGTGGTTCTGGGGAATGCAAGCTTCACTCAGGCTGGTCAGGCAATGACCCCTCTCCTTGAGGCCCCTCAGGCCTGTCTGGGCTCCAGTCAACATCGCAGCCTGGGCCCAGTGGATGGAGTGCTAAGCCCCTTCCCAGGGACCCACCGGTTTCAGTTTAAACTTTAATCGAGTTCCTTCCAATTCTCCCTCCACTCCACCTCACCCCCTGGTTGAAATCTTATCTCTTTTGGGGCTGAGAAAGAGACTGTTATTCTCCACAGTCTGGTTTATGATATAAAATCTGTGCTCTGAGCCCTCTGGCTTTGGCTTTTGATATTTAAAGCCAAGCTTTTGAAATTCAAAAATACCCTTTTTTCTCTCAAGCACCTTGCCCTTAGAATTGAAATCCATGGCTCTCAATACCATTGCCTCTACAATAGATTTACAAAAGGCTACTTAAGAGCTCAAAAGCCAGGAAAGGGACTCTTTGTTCTCTCTGTATGGTCCCTACCCTAAGAGCAATGCAGAGAAGGTGCTGCTGCCACTGGAACAGTGAGGCGGAGAAGTGAGGGGGTTAAAGAATTGGAAAGGCACCAGTTTAATATCAAATTTTGACTGTGAGGCATTTATAAAACGCTGAGGTGTGATTCCCCAAGGCTTAGCTAGGTGTGGTTTTCATGACTCATTCCAGCAAAAGTACTAATAAAAGCAAGAAATAGTGCCTTTATAAATATTGACACCAATCGTTGACAGGTAAATTTATTGTGTTCATTTATGAGCATTTGTTAACTAACTTTTTGGAAATAATCTTAGAATTTATACAATGTTCAATTTCAAATACACCACTTATTTTATACTTGAAAGGGTACATTAAAATATTTATAAGAATCCACACATATATGGTCAACTAATTTTTGACAAAGGTGCAAAGGCACTCCAGTGGAAAAAGGGTGGTCTTTTCAACAAATGGTGCTGGGACAATTGGCTATTCATATTTTAAAATATTAACTTCTATTCATATATCCACCATTTACAAAAATTTACTCAAAATGAATCCTAGTCCTAAATGTAAAACCTAAAACAACAAAACTTCTGGAAGAAAATATAAGAGTAAATCTTTGTGAACTTAGAGTAGGCAAAGACTTTTTTTTGACCCATCAAAAACACCATTCATTAAAAAAAAAATTGATAATTTGAACTTCATCAAAATTAAAAATTTCTGCTCTTCAAAAGATACTGTTGAATGAAAAGAGAAGCCAAGGACAGGGAGAAAATCTTAGAATATGTCTTATAAAGGACTTGGATCCAGGGTGAATAAGGAGCTTTAAAAATTCAATAATAATACAAACAACACAATTTTTCCAAATGAGCAAAAGATTTGAAGACATTTCACCAAAGGAGATGTATGGATGAGCACATGAAAAGATGCTCAACATCTGTAGTCATTATGGAAATTTAAATTAAAACCACAATGAGATACCACTAACAGAATGATTAACATGAAAAAGGCTGACCTGATAAAGTATTGGTAGGGAACTCTCATACATTTTTGCTGGGAATGTAAAATGGTACAACCACTTGGGAAAATAGTTTGACAATTTCTTAAAAAGTTATACATACACCTACCATATGGCCCAGCCATTTCTCTTTTAGGTATTTGCCCAAGAGACATGAAAGCAGATTCCATACAAAGACTCTTACATGAATGTCCAGAGCAGTTTATTTGTACTAGCCTCAAACTGGAAACAACCCAAATGTCCATCATCTGGGGAATGAATAAACAAACTGTGTATATCCATACAATGGAATACTACTCAGTAATAAAAATGAATGAACTATTGACACCCTGGATGAATCTTATATTGAGTGAAAGACACTAGACAAAAAAGAATACATACTGCATGATTCCATTTATATACAATTATAAAAATGCAGACTGATCTCTAATGATAGAAAGCAGATCCATGGCTTGCCTGTAGGGAGAATGGGCAAGAAGGGATAGAGGAGGACAGACAGGGGCAGGAGGAATGGATCACAAAGGGGCATAAGAAAATCGGGGTCGGGGGGATGGATATGTTTATCATGCTAATTATGGTGATGATTTCACAGGTAGATAGATATGTCAAAACTTACCAAATTGGACATTCTAAATATGTGCAGTTTCTTACATGTTGTTATACCTCAATAAAGCTGTGAAAAAGATATGTGTGTAAAAGCAACGTGTGTTTCTGGGTCTGTCATTGTTAGAAATGACAGACTTCCAACAATTAGGGACAGAATTCTAAGAAAATTCATGCATACCTTCCAAAACCTAAACTTAGTCACATCCAGCTACATATGGATCTCAAAGATTCCCTTGTTAACCTCATTAAACGTTGTACACAAAATGGACATTTTTTACATGTGCTTACAATAAAATAGATAACTAATTTTTATTTTATTTTAATTAATTAATTAATTAATTATATTTTTGGCTGCGTTGGGCCTTCATTGCTGCACGTGGGCTTTCTCTACTTGTGACAAGAGGGGGCTACTCTTTGTTGTGGTGCATGGGCTTCTCATTGCGGTGGCTTCTCTTGTTGCAGAGCACGGGCTCTAGGCACGCAGGCTTCACTAGTTGTGGCTCACGGGGTCTAGAACACAGGCTCAGTAGTTGTGGCACACGGGCTTAGTTGCTCCGCGGCATGTGGGATCTTCCCGGACCAGGGCTCGAACCCGTGTCCCCTGCACTGGCAGGCGGATTCTTAACCACTGCGTCACCAGGGAAGTCCCTAATTTTTAAATGTTAATAGCTTGTCAATAACTGAAACCAAGCAGGACACTGCGGGGCCCTCCTGGGTATGAATCCTTTCCACTTCTTCCATTTCTTGTTTGTAGGAAAAAGGCTTCAGCCTCCTAGATCTTCCTGAATACCAAAGGGCAGATTCACCCTGTTACCTCACTACCAGCCAATCAGAAGAAAGTCACACACGCAGCAGCATTTTGCATTGTCAACACATGTGTCTCCTCAGACAATTCATTTCCAAGTGTTAGACAAGAGTCCACTCTTGGGCCCTGGAAGGGGTCCCTCTTCTGGTAACACAGCTACAGGAGGGGAGAGTGATCAAGAAGAAAAACTGTACTGAGAAAGGCCAGGATGGGGAGAGGAAGGGAAGGCGAGAGTGGGTTATTGAGCCCCACATAGCCTGTAGGCACACCACTCCTAACAAGCTGTCTATGTGCAGGTGCTTCACTTGTTATCTCAGTTCATCCTTAAAATCCTACAAGTTAAGTACTACTGTTAAGCTCCTTAAAAGGTGAGGAGACTGGCATCTGGTAGAAAATGTGAATAACTTGCCTTAGGTTAGAAACCATAACAGCTGGAGGAGTTTCCAACTGTATTAGTTTCCTAATGTTGCTTGGTGCCTGTACCAATTGAGTGGCTTGAAACAAAACAAATTTATTCTTTCACAGTTCTAGAGGTCAGAAGTTCAAAATGAGTCTTATGGGGCTAAAATCAAGGTGGAGACTATGTTCCTTGTGGAGGTTCCAGGGGAGAATCTCTTCCTTGTCTCTTTAAGCTTCTCAAGGCTGCCATCATTCCTTGGCTTGTGGCTGCATCACTCCAATTTCTGCTTTCATCATGCATGGCCTTCTCCTCCCTTTGACTCCCTGTTATGAGGACCTACCTCCCTCTTATGAGGACCCTTGTGACTACATCGAGCTCTTAAAAACAAGAAACAACAGGCACAAAATACAGTCATTGGCCCCCATGACAGCAAACCAAGACTTAATTGCACTTTCAACCTCTCCTAGGAATGTGGTCTTTAAACAGACAACCTGAAATTTCCTGATCAGCACTAGCAAAGCGATCTGCATAATAAGACCCCTGTCATTCCCTTCGCCTCAAAAGAAGATGATCTGGCTGCAAACAATTCTTTCTTTTCTCTTGCTAAAAACTTCCTTGCCCTACCCTCCTTCTGCCTATAAAAATCTTCCATTTTGTACACATCCTCAGAGTATCACCCTACTACTTGCTAGATGAGATGCTACCTGATTCATAACTTGCTTAATAAAGCCAATTAGACCTTCAAATTTACTCTGTTGAATTTTGTTTTATTTTATTTTATTTATTTTTGGCTGCATCAGGTTTTAGTTGCAGCACACAGGATCTTTGATGTGGCACGCAGGCTCTTCATTGCGGCGTGTGGGCTTCACTCTAGTTGTGGCGTGCAGGCTCCAGAGCACGTAGGCTCTGTAGTTTGTGGCACTCGGGCTCTGTAGTTGAGGCGCACAGGCTCAGCAGTTGTGGCACGCGGGCTTAGTTGCCCTGCGGCATGTGGGATCTTAGTTTCCTGATCAGGGATCGAACCTGAGTCCCCTGCATTAGAAGGCGGATTCTTAACCACTGGTCCACCAGGGAAGTCCCTTAAATTTTATTTTTTTTTAACAGAGCCCACCTGGATAATCCAGGGTAATCTCCCCACCTCAAAGGCTTGATTTAATCACAGTTGCAAAGTCCCTTTTACCATGTGTGGTAAGATAGTCATGGGTTCTAAGGATTAGGACACAGACATCTTCGGGAGCATTGTCTGTCTACCACACCAGCCCTGGTTGATATGACTCCCTCAATCAAGAGGGAAGGCCCTTGCTGACCAGTCCCCAGTCCCCCTTCCCCATCCCACCTTCTCTCACTCCCTCCCCACAGTTGGCACTGCAGCCAGAGCTCACAACCTGGAAGCTTGTGGCATTTGGGTACCATGTTCAGCCCTATGCTGGGTTTGTGTAAGCTTTTCAGGATGGAATCATGTCTCTTTCATCTGGGTAGCCCCTATAGCCCGCAACACGGAGCCCTGCACACAGGGAGACTTTGTATTTATTCAGCACCTGAGTGGTTCAGTGGAGGGATGAGACAAAAACATCAACTTTGTCTCCAACCACAAATGAAACAAAGACACATACATTTGCCACCATAGAGAGGTTGTGTTTACTCTGCAGTGCAGTCCTGAGGGCTCATACCACTCTAAGGGTATGTCGAAATCCTAACCCCCAATGTTATAGCATTTGGAGGTGGGGTCTTTGAGAGGGAATTAGGTCATGAGGGTGAAGGCCTCATGAATGGGATTTGTGTCCTTATAAAAGAGACCCCAGAGGGCTCCCTGACCCCTTCTGCCACATGAGAACACAGCAAGAAAACAGCCATCTATGAACCAGGAAGTAGGCTCTCGCTGTAACAGGGAAGAGCCAAATCTGGCTACATGTTGCATCTGTTTCTCTTACTTTAACCTTTGCTCTCCGCTGCTCTTGTTCACTAAAACGATACTATCTATACATAATGGCCTGCCTCGGGGAACACTGCCCCTCTGCCTGAATGTTAAACCGAACTGCCTTTGTTCAGACAAACATCCGGACCCTGTCCACCTGTGGGTGGCTATAAGAAAGAAGAAATTAACACATCCCCTTCCCGAGACTGGCCATGCCAGGAGATATTTGCAAAACTTATGGCCTTTTTACTTTACTTCCTCATCTCCTCCCCCTCTCTGTGCTATAAAAGAAACTGGCATCCAAACCCCGATAAGATTGTTATTTTGAGACTCTAGTCCGCCATCTTCTCCGTCTGCCGGCTTTCCGAATAAAGTCGTCTTCCTTGTCTCAACACCTCGTCTCTGATTTAGTGGCCTGTCCTGTGGCTCAAGTGAGATTGGACTTGGTAACATTGCCAGACACCAAATCTTCCAGCATCTTCACCTTGGACTTCCCAGCCTCCAGAACTTTGAGAAATAAATGTTTGCTGTTTAAGCCACCCAGTCTATGGTATTTTTGTTATAGCATAGCAAACAGAGCTAACCACGCCACACAGAGCTAACACCTTTTATTTTACCTACGAGGGCCCCAAAGCTCAAGGAAGGAAAGGTCCCAGGCGTTAGAGGCTCCACCAACAATTTCATCAACCAACATTTTTTGACACAGTGGGCAAAAGGCACTGAGTTAGGTACTGGTTCATCTACTCCAATCCCTGCACACACAGGTGCAGACGTGTGTGTGTGTGTGTGTGTGTGTGTGTGTGTGTGTGTGTGTGTGCTGCAGCCCCTACGGGATTGGAAATAGAGGTGGCTCAGTATTCTTCAAGGCAGCCCTGCATTTCCATTTCTGGTTGATTAAATCCATTTCTTTGTTTATCTACCTCCTCTGGGGAAAAAGGTTTGAGGCCAGAGATTTACCCTTTAACTTAAACTATAAGGCAATGACTCTTAAACAAAAATACTCCAGAGTTCCTCCAAAGAATGTGTGAGTTTGGGGAGCCAAGGAGTTTGGAATTGTTCTGGCCAAGAGTTTGGCACTTGCCTAAGTGGTGATGCTTCGTGTCCCCAGGATGGAGTAGAGAAGAGAAATGGATAAGAAAGAGGGAAAAGAAAGTGAGACGCTCTTAGATAACCTTCCACCTCTTCATTAGTCAGAATCTCACATGTAGTTTGGAATATTGTAAATTTCCACCCTCACTCACCCTCCACCTAATAGAACGTTAGAAATATATGCTAATAGCAAACAAAGATGTCTTTTACCATCTCAGGGGTTTGGGACTCCATAGCATCTTTCTCTTGAGATGTTTTGACAGTAGCTGCTGCCCTGTGGACCTGCAGCAGCGTTCATACAATAAACAACAGACCACGACCACATGGGTAGGCAGGTGGAGTACTGAACAAATCTAGGGGGGCACCATTCACACTGTCATCATGCAGAGCTGTACATTCACTGTGACAGTTTTCCAGCAGATGGCACTGACGTGTCTTGAGGAAGGAGCCCTTGTTTATAGGAGCTGAGGGCAGTGCTGCGATACCCAGAATGTCTGGTTCACCTATGTGACCTTGGGTTCTCTTCTTTAGAGAAACGGTGCTGGGAATACAAAGCTGGTCAGAGGGCTAAACCATCCCCACCTGTGTCCATGTGACATGTCCTCGGTTGGGGATAGAAAAGTGACCTGGGTCTGATGAAGGCAAACTGAGCAGCTGAGGGGAGTCTAACCTCCATCCTGGTCCCTGACCACATCTGGTGTGGAGTAAAGGGTACGGAATGAATGTCTTTCTCACTGCTATGTCCCCAGAACCCAGCCTAGTGCCCGACTCAGAAAGAGTGCACAGTACCAGTTAGTTGAGGGAATGAATGAATGAATGAATGAATGAAAGAACTCTTTCCAGCCACCTGTGGAGTACCTGGGTGAGTGTGTGCTTCCCTATCACCTGGTGCATTCTCTCCCTTGAGTCCTCAGAGAGAGACAACAAAAGCAATGCCCAGGGACCTCTCTGAAGGAAGGCAGAAACTGCCAAAATGAATTCACTTAAAAGACCCCTCACCAGGAGGCAGCCCCTGGAGAGCCCGCTTTCTGGGGGAGCAAATCTCCTCCTTCATCACCATATGCTGCACTCGCTTCTATAGCTCACTCTGTCCAGCGGTCTGTCCAGCTCTCGGCAAAGCCGATTTGCCCAACTCACTTGCAAGTCTGAGAGGTAATCACTGGCTTCCTCCAGTGTTAATATTCCAACAGAACTTCCCAGAGCCAGGCTGGAGCCCCAGCTGGTTTGGCTGGGTGTGGCCCTGCCTCTCTCCTCCCACACTGCCCAGGCTCTGCACGAGAAATCCACAGATAAGGCAGAAATAGAAACCAGGTGAAAGTCTGGGCTGGGGCCAAGAGACTCCTGCTGGGAATTGCCGAGGGCAGACTGGCCCCGGAACAGTCAGCTCACTGGCCTTAGGGAGAAAGGCTGGGGGACCCCAGGGTCAGGCTTCAGGTGCAGAGGGCTCCATCCTACTCTACTTGACTCCCTAACAAGTCAAAATTCAGATTGGTGAGATCTGAAAATGGAAGAAGAATTACAGGAGAGGAGGATGGGGGAGCCAGATTCCCAAGAGTCTTCCTTGTTTACCAGGCATGGTGTCTGCAATTGTCCTGGGGGTGGGGTGTCGTCTGCAGGGAGCAGCAACACGGTTTGGGGGAATTTGTGAAGCCAAAGCAAGTTAGGGATGAAGGGATTGGCAAGGAAGGGACAATAAGGGATTTTGGCAGCCTGGAAACCTTTTCTGAGCATTTAAGGCAAATTCTATCCTATTCCTTCTCCGCTAAGTGCTAGACACACTTGGGTATAAAAGAAGGTTACAAATAATTCTTCATACTTCACACTTCAGAAAGGATTTTCACATCCATCTCCTCACGTGATTCTATAATAAGGTGGCAAGTAAGATCATTTTATTCCACTTTACAGATGAGGAAACTGAGATCCGGGAGGTAAAACAACTTACTTAAAACAGCAATAATAAATACAGTTGCATCAAGAACTTTCTATCTTCCTAACACTAAGTTTTTACATAACCTATGTGACAATCTAAGGTTAGGAAACGTGGCCAGTGTGCATCCCCCCCTCTGCACAGAAGGAGCAAATGGCCAAACGAGGAGTGGACCCCAAGGCTCTGAGAGATGGCCCAGTGCCCTTGGCTTGGCAGACCATACAGCCCGAGAGAGAGACCTCAGAAACCACTGTCCGTACTCTGGTGGAATCAAGAAGAACCCCCATAACACTAAAACCCTGGGGGTCCAGTGGTTAAGACTCCGTGCTTCCACTGCAGGTTTGATCCCCAGTTGGGCAACTATGATCCCACATGCCGCACAGTGCACCCAAATAAATAAATAAATAAATAAATAAAGCTGATCTTGTATTTATTTTTAAAAAACAAACAAAAAAAACTGGGTCTGACATGTATAGTTGTAGGCATAACACATGCCAAGCTGTTAGCATCACATAGAGATCTCAGGGATTTCCAAAACCTGCACTGTTTTCCCATCTCTTCCCACTCCCTGTCTCCCAGACCTGAGTCCTCCGGTGACCTAAGGGGGTTCACTCCAGGGCCTCCCTTCTGGAAGCTGAGCCCATTCTGCTGTTGGACACCCTGCTTCCCGTGTCACACCAGGGGCAGAAGCCAGCTCTCTTGGGCATGCTGCTTAAACAGGAAATTTAAAAATACCATTTGGGGGCTTCCCTGGTGGCGCAGTGGTTGAGAGTCCGCCTGCCAATGCAGGGGACATGTGTTCGTGCCCCAGTCCGGGAAGATCCCACATGCCGCGGAGCGGCTGGGCCCATGAGCCATGGCCGCTGAGCCTGTGAGTCCGGAGCCTATGCTCCGCAACGGGAGAGGCCAAACAGTGAGAGGCCCGCGTACCACACACACACACACAAAAAATACCATTTGGAACAGCAGTGGCAAACAGAGCCTTCTGTCTAAGGGTCTTTCTGCCATTCTCCCAGTTCCTGGGTACCTTCTCTACTAGAGATGTTTTTCCCAGGAGGGTGAAGGGATGGGGGGGTGGAGACGGACATTACCCTTTTCTTAAGAAGGTCTTTGTTGCTGTTGTTTCCATCTTTCTCGAAGGCTGAGAGCCCCTGCAGAGCTGTGAGGGCTGCTCAGTGCCATGGAGACAACTGTGATATCAAAGGGGAGGATTATGGCTCCAGTGGGGAGGGAGGAGCAGAAGTGCCAGCCGGAGCCAGCGACTAACAAGAGAAAATGACAAGTCACTTAGGCCCCATGTTGAGAGCCAGTGGCAGAGTGTGAGATGCAGAGACAGGCCTTGTCAATTCTGAAGGATTGCCAGTGTCACAGGAAACAACACTCTCTTTAAAAAGGAGCCTAGGAATAAACCTACCTAAGGGGACAGAAGACCTGTATGCAGAAACTATAAGACACTGATGAAAGAAATTAAAGATGATACAAACAGATGGAGAGATATACCATGTTCTTGGATTGGAAGAATCAACACTGTGAAAATGACTATACTACCCAAAGCAATCTACAGATTCAATGCAATCCCTATCAAACTACCAATGGCATTTTTCACAGAACTAGAACAAAAAATTTCACAA
>NC_041229.1:15905505-15959257 GCF_002837175.3 Physeter macrocephalus | reverse complement strand
ACCCTGAGAAAACCATAATTCAAAAAGAGTCATGTACCACAATGTTCATTGCAGCTCTATTTACAATAGCCAGGACATGGAAGCAACCTACGTGTCCACCGACAGATGAATGGATAAAGAAGATGTGGCACATGTATTCAATGGAATATTACTCAGCCATAAAAAGAAATGAAATTGAGTTATTTGTAGTGAGGTGGTTGGACCTAGAGTCTGTCATACAGAGTGAAGTAAGTCAGAAAGAGAAACCATATGCTAACACATATATATGGAATCTAAAAAAAAAAATTGTTCTGAAGAACCTAGAGGCAGGACAGGAATAAAGACGCAGATGTAGAGAATGGACTTGAGGACACGGGGAGGGGGAAGGGTAAGCTGGGACAAAGTGAGAGAGTGGCATGGACTTATATATACTACCAAATGTAAAACAGATAGCTAGTGGGAAGCAGCCACATAGCACAGGGAGATCAGCTCGGTGCTTTGTGACCACCTAGAGGGGTGGGATAGGGAGGGTGGGAGGGAGACGTAAGAGGGAGGAGATATGGGGATATATGTATACACGTATAGCTGATTCACTTTGTTATAAAGCAGAAACTAACACACCATTGTAAAGCAATTATACTCCAATAAAGATGTTAAAAAATAAAAAGGACACGGGGAGTGGGAAGGGTAAGCTGAGACGAAGTGAGAGAGTGGCCTGGACATATACACACTACCAAATGTAAAATATATAGCTAGTGGGAAGCAGCCACATAGCACAGGGTGATTAGCTCGGTGCTTTGTGACCACCTAGAGGGGTGGGATAGGGAGGGTAGGAGGGAGAGGCAAGAGGGATGAGATACGGGGGTATATGTATGTGTATAGCTGATTCACTTTGCTATAAAGCAGAAACGAACACACCATTGTAAAGCAATTATACTGAAAAAAAGATGTTAAAAAAAATTAAAAAGTAAAACGGAGCCGTCCCCCTGAAGTGGGGACACCTGGAAAGTAGCAGCTGGCAGCGGGGCTGGGGGGTGGGGGCAGGACCAAGCAAATGGCGGGGGGGCGGTCCTGGTAACACAGCACTGATGGAGGTGGGACAGGAAACAGACAAAGAAGGAGGGAGGGGAGAGACGAGTCTGTTGGCCAAGGCAGAAGGAATGGATCCTCCAGCAGAGCGGGACTGAGGCTCCCAAGACGTGGGTATTCTGGATCCAGAAGGTTTGGCTAGACCTGCATATAGTAAGGGTTCAATAAGCAATTGCCACAGAGGATGGGCAACCTCAGAGGTGAGTCCCAGGGCTCAGTCAATTGACCAGGATGTGTTGTGAGCTCACCTTGTGCCTGATGACATGCTAGGCAACTTATCAGACACAGCAAATATTAGGCATGTCCCTGCCTTCCTGATTGGCTGCAAGTACATATCAATGACACATCCATTCCTGAGGGCCCAGAGCTCGTGGCAAGTAGGTGGGCAGGGAGTGGCTAGGCTGGAGGCACCCCTCAGGAGAACTGGCAGCAGGAAAGAAGGCAGAGGGGAGAACTGGGTGGTCCCATGCAAACAATCTACTTAATTTCTCTGGACCTCAGTTTCCTCATCTGTACAATGGAACACCTTGCACCGCAGGAAGCTGCATCAAAGACACTCTTCCTACCTTTCCACTAAGGTCCAGTTTCTTTTCTTCTGTAGCAGCAGGGAGCAGTCCCTGACATCCAATCTCTCAGAACAGAAATAACTCGGGCCATGATTTATCATCAAGCAGAGGAAGAAAGAAAATCATGGTGGTATCTTTGAGGCAGGTGGTAACATCTTCCAAGAGCCCCCTCCACCAGTATCCCACCCTGCCACACCCAAAATAAATAGGGGAGACACATATTCCAGGCTCTCCCTGACACATCTAATGAATATCTGATGGAAACGTCCGTAAAGCAAACAGGAATCTAATCTATCCCTTCATTCAGCCAAATGGAAACAGCAGGATATCCATGGCTGAGCCTCCAGCTTCTGGCGGGGGACACGAAGAAGGAAAATGGAAACAGATTACAGTCAGTCTGATATCCAAATAACAAATAGGTATCCTGGAGAGAAATGTGTTTTATTGATGTTCGGGAAGAGATCCACTGATTTCCTTGTCTGCCCTTGCCACTTTAATTGAGGAAGGTGCTAGTTAAAAGTCAAAGGAAAAATAAAATGAAAGAGGGTGCTTAAAGGCTGGCAGTCATCTGCTCCCAAGCACATCCAATCACACGTATGCACCACACACACTCTGTAATGAATTCTCCCAACAACCCAAAGTGTCCGTTGAAACTGGCCAGTGACTGGGCACAGTTCATTTTCCCAGGGGTTGACAGGTGTCTGGGCTTCAAGGCAGAAGGATTGCACGGGAAGGAAATAGCTTTGGGCCTGGCACTGGGGGCTGGGGATGTAGGATTCTGTAGGGAAGAGCTGAGATCGGCCTGGGGTTCAAGCAGAAAGGGGATGTGGCCTCCCAGAGGCCAGGGAGGGGCAATGGAATCTTCACAACAACCCTCACAAAAATCTCAGCTCTGGAGCCAAAACAATAGTAGAGGGAAGGGAAAACGAAGCAAAATCATGGAAGGAAGGCAAACAGCTCAAAGGAAAGGAAAGAAGAAAAGGTATTAAAAAGGGGACAAAGTGGCCAGGCCCTAGTGCCGCTCCAGCGCTGGATGCTTCATTATCATCAGGACCACCATCTACCTCTGAAGATGCCAGGTAGGAGGGAGATTTTTGTGATACTATAAATATCGTTTATAGGCTTTGGTTTATCTTTATGACAGACCCAATAAATAATTTACTGGTCAGTAAAAGATCAAAGAAACTGCTAGAACTGCAGCCTGAAATATCAAAACCTCTAATGTTTGTCTGGAAGCGATACCAACCCTGCAAATTTACTGTTTGATGGGATAAGTTGATGGTCCTGTGTCCAGGGCCCCAAAAGGTAAAACTTTCAAGAAAACAGAATAAACAAAACCATGGGCCAAAGAGACATAGGAACAGACATAATAAGAAGAGAACTGGAATAAAGCAGCTGACATCACGACATCGTTGTTCCTGTGGGAACTTACAATGACCCAGTCCCACCCTATTCCTTCACAAAGGACCTCAGAGGGATGTGAATAGTTATAACAGCCAACAAAATACATGTGATCAACCTTCTAAGAAATCACTGGAGAGAAACCCCAGATCTGAGTGAGTGAAGAATCAATGGTCCCAAATCCAGTCAAGGTAACACAGGCATTTTTCCCAGGAAGACTGGATATGATCGTAGTTAAGGTCTGGGAATCCCAGGGGAGAAAGGCTGTACTAATAGGAGATGCCAGGCCTGGATCCTGGAAGAGAAAGCCCAAAGCAAGCCCCACCCATTTTCTTCCCGCCTCGGCTCTGTCCTAGAGCTCAAGCCGACTGTCCAAGCTCTGTCTCCCTGCCCCCTGCAAAACAGCTGTTCCTTGGCCATCCTCGGCCTCAGGATGTGCACCCTGCCAATGGATCTGGGGTAGAGGCCCTGGGAGCTGGCTTGGGGCTGTTGGGTCAGGAAATCCAAAGTCCCAGGTAGGGGAAGGGCCAGAGTAAGGCCCTCTGAAGCACAAGCTCGGCGCAACGTCTATAGGTGGCAGGGGCCCCAGGAGCAAGTGTTTGCTGGGGTTTATCCAGCCCTGGCTGAAAGGGAGAGACACAAATGCCACAAGTATTCCAGACTCAAGAGAGGCATTTGCGACAATGACAAGTGATGATTGGTTCATAGGGCCCCACTGTGCACTGGCTTCCACTAGTCCCCAGTCCATGCTCACCTTTGGACTGATGAGTCATTTTCCCTATCGTCCTGGAACAAGGAGGAGCTCCAAAGAGCAGAGGGAAGTCTCTGTCCACCAAAAAGTAAGAGCCCCTCTGTAAATTGTTCCAGGGCAATTCTTTTTTATCAGTCTTGGGTGAGTTAGCACGAGTCAGCCCCCCCTTGAGCCCAGTTACCCCTGCGTACCTTTGTCCCTCTTACCCTAGACTTTTAAAATTAATTTTTATTGGAGTATAGTTGATTTATAATGTTGTGTTAGTTTCTGCTGTACAGACGAGTGAATCAGTTATACATATATCCACTCGTTTTTAGATTCGTTCCCCATATACGTCATTACAGAGTATTGATTAGAGTTCCCTGTGCTATACAGTAGGTTCTTATTAGTTATTTATTTTATATATAGTAGTGTGTATATGTCAATCCCAATCTCCCAGTTGATCCCTCCCTCCCTCCCTTTTCCCCTTGGTAACCGTAAGTTTGTTTTCTACATCTGTGACCCTATTTCTGTTTTTTAAGTGGGTTCACCTGTACCATTTTTTTAGATTCCACATATAAGCGATATCATATGGTATTTGTCTTTCTCTGCCTGACTTATTTCACTCAGTATGACAATCTCTAGGTCCATCCATGTTGCTGCAATGGCGTTATTTCATTCTTTTTTATGGCTGAGTAATATTCCATTGTATATAAGTGCCACATCTTCTTTATCCATTCATCTGTCCATGGGCATTTAGGTTGCTTTCATGTCCTGGCTATTGTAAATAGTGCTGCAGTGAACATTGGGGTACATGGCCCTAGACTTCTGCCCTAGACTTTTAACAGGACAAGTACTGGCATTTGGGTAGGATGAGTCTTTTTGTGTAGGACTGTCCCTGCTCATTGCAGGATGTTTAGATGATCCCTGGTCCAGACCCAGTGATTACTGAGAGCCAGGAGCAGTCCTTAGTCATGGAGACAACCAAAGTCCCACATGGTTCTACACACAGCCTCTCCCATCTGCAATACTGCCTCTCTACTTGGGAACCGCTGCTCAAAGTAGGGAACGGACTTCAGGACATGGGGAAGGGGAAGGGGAAGCTGGGACGAAGTGAGAGAGTGGCACGGACATATACACACTACCAAACGTAAAACCGATAGCTAGTGGGAAGCAGCCACATAGCACAGGGAGATCAGCTCGGTGGTTTGTGACCACCTAGAGGGGTGGGATAAGGAGGGTGGGAGGGAGATGCAAGAGGGAGGGGATATGGGGATATATGTATATGTACTGATTCGCTTTGTTATACAGCAGAAACTAATACAACACTGTAAAGCAATTATACTCCAATAAAGATGTTTAAAAAATATATATACAACTAGGGAAGAAAAACTTGGGGAAATCCATGGCCAGTTGGGAGACACAGACATGAGAATAGACAGATACAACAGATCAGACAGAAATGGGGACAGATAAACCATCCCGGGGGGCAGCCAGGACAGTTTATGATAAACCTGATGCACTTCTACAAACTGATACAATCAGCAAACTTGGCATTTGCTTCTTTTCTTTCCATGAGAGAGAGGTGAAGACACCTTTGAACCCTGCTGCCACCTTGAAAGAGACAATCAGCCATTGCCCAGTTTACCAAGTCTCCCCAGAACATCCCTTTGGGATTTGGAAACCGGATGAGATGAAACAGACAGATCTGTCTTTCTCTTTCATTCCCCCTCCCAGCCTGCCCCTCCCCAACCTCAAGGGCCGTCCTATCCCTAATGGAAGCCAATTGCTGACAGATTGGTGGCAGGTTGCTATGCTGTCTTCCTAAGTGGCTTCTCCCCACTTAGAGTAGGAGGCAGCCGCTGGCAGGGCCAGCAAAAATGTCAGGTCGTAAACAAGCTGGCCAGCAGCTCCATTCATTAGAGCAACTCAGTGCTGTGCATCAGGCCCAGACTGCAGCCCAGTGTGAGGCAAGCCAAAGTGGAGGTCTCTGTGCCCACATTCACTCCCAGGAAGGGTCCCTGGGGATGAGGTCAGCTCTCCAGTCCTTTCCCCTGCCCCCTCCCGTCCCCAGGGCTCAGCCTCAGAAGAGCCCTGCTCAAGGGGAGAACTGAGGCAGGAGCACTCCAGGGCCCCAGGGAGGACTCTTTCCTTCCACCGTAGAGAGAGGACACAGAACTGCAGAAGGGGAAGCAATCTACCTGCACCCTGCTTTGCCAGCTTTGTCATTCTGTCTCTCGAACCCAGAGTGGTCACTGTATCACAGGCCCCATCCCTGCATCCCTGCACACACATCTGATCCAGGCAATCGGCTGAAGGGCCCAGGGGCTCAGAATTCCCAAAGGATGCTGAGTGGAGGCCCCATGTGGAGTGTGGCGTGTGTCCAGCACGTGAGTTGGCTGGGTCCCTTCCCCGATTGTCACCTAAAATTAAGAAGGAAGACGCTTTCTTCCTCCATCAGGACCACAGGAACGCAGCTCTGCTTTCATAGCTGGCCTCTGTTTCCCTCCTCTGCTCCAAAACAAATCGACTGGGGCATTCAGTGCTGCTATTGAGTGCAACAGACCACTTCATTGAATCTGTGGAACCTCGGGGTATGAACCGTGTATAAATACATAGCACGGAGATTGATAATTACTATCTTTACCACTTACTGAGCACTGACAATCTGCGATAGCCTCTGAACCAAGCTCTTTATATACATTAATTTATTTGCTGCTAATAACAATCCCATGAACTGGGTACTATTATTATTCCTCATTTTTAAAGCCAAGGCAACTGAGGCTCAGAGAGGTTAAATAACTTGCCAAGGACCACACGTGTGCCATGCTCTACTCCATGGAGCACTGTACATAGAACAGAGACTTAATAAATACTTGACAAACCAAAGAGTGAATTAAATACTCAATTCTGTCTTCCGTGACTCAACTTTCTAACCCCACCTTGCAGCCAAACCCAGCCAGCTAAGCTATTTGTTTACTCAGTAAAGACTTATGGAGCACTTACTCAATTCTGTTCACTGCTGCGAGTGGGTACAAAAAAAGCAGCCACTGGAAAAGTTAATGGAAACATTCAACTAATAAAAAGTTAGCAACATTTAACATTAACTCGAATTAATTTCAAGGTTATCTGTTTCCACTTTTAGCTAATTAACTGTTAGTGAAGTGGTGCAGAACTACTTGACTACAGAGTAGCATATGGAAAAGAACTCTGGATTTGAAGTCAGGGGTCCTGGGTTCCAAAACCTCACAAGCCCCCTCAGCACGCGAACAGAGCAAGACACGACCTTTCCAAGCCTCTGCCTGCATTTCCAACCTGAGACTGAGAACCCCTCCCACCATCCCAGAGTCACCATCAGGACTCAGAGGGAAAATGCACAACACTGAGATTTATAAACCTTAAAGCTCCAGAAACATGTGAGATGGCATTCTTTTTTTTTTGAAGATTGAAATTAGTCCATTGACAGTGTTTTTTTTTTTTTCAAAAGCAATAACGGGCAATTTGTCCATAAGCTCATAAATTCACTTGAAACTTTCCCTGAAAACAATTTGCTCTTTCCACATGATTTGCAGTATGACAACATAACAATGTTGCTAGACTACCATGTGAAGGATTTTTTAATTTGATGATAGCAGAGAAGGGAAACCATAATTAAAATAAGGCAGGATAGTGACACGGGTTAGCGCCAACAGCCTGGTCATTGGGTTTGCGTCTCATTTTCAACAGTTTTCACACTTGGTGGTGTTTTATAGGAATCGGGCACCTTTCTTTCAGTCCAACCAGACGACAAGCTCCCGAAAGCAAGAATAGTGTCTCCACTACCTTTTCATTCCTACACCTCCCACCGCCTAGCACAGCTCCTCTCTGGAAGGGAACAGTGTGGGAATGTCTATTGCACAGACCGGAATAACACAGGAAGCATCCCATACCCCCAGTCAAGGGTCACGTTCGACAGGAAAGGCTATAAACTTCACGGTTAGGTTTGAATTTTGATTAAGGAATCGATCAGGGGAGAAAAAGCAAAAGAAGGAGTGTGCCATCCTTGGAGCGACGTGGTTACAGCAGGTCAGCTGAACCTGTCACATCACCATGGGCAGTTGTGATTCTAATAATAGATGACACCCATGGAGTGCTTCCTTTGTCCATCGCTATGTTCAGCTCATCTAATTCTCTCGACAACTATGAAGTCCAGTGAGTAGTCCTGCTTTGCAGGTGAGGAAGCAAAGCACAGAAAGGTCAAGAAACCTGACCACACCCACAAAACAAAACCCACAGCTCAAGGGTGAGCTGAGTTCCCACTGACCCCAGAGCCCTGAACTCTGGACCACTGAGTAAACTGCCTCTGGATGCAGCAAGCAGAGTAAGTCATCTTGGTTTCCACTCAAAATGAGATCATTCTCCAACTTTCCAAAAAAGGAGAGAGCCAAAGAGAACAATGATGTTTTTCTCATTCAGGTTAAGTCCAGATTTGTGGGGAGATGGATGGAGCGGAGCCGCACTTGGCTTTTAGCCAGAGTCAGGGTGGTCGTCTTTCTACTGGCTATGACTGATCCAAGATGGGGCCTTGCTGACTTAATTTTGCAAACTTAACAAGTGAACTAGAGACAAGGGCCAGCGCTGCTGTGCAAACTGGCCAGAGGTATTTCTTGGTTGGGAATGTCTCTCCCTCCCAGTCATAAACAGAGTACAATGTCGGAGCTGAATGCTGACGAAATTACTTGGATGGTTACCAAGTTTTTTTTTTTTTTTGGAAGATGTTGGGGGTAGGAGTTTATTTATTTATTTATTTTTGCTGTGTTGGGTCTTCGTTTCTGTGCGAGGGCTTTCTCTAGTTGTGGCAAGCGGGGGCCACTCTTCATCGCGGTGCGTGGGCCTCTCACTATCGCGGCCTCTCCCGTCGCGGAGCACAGGCTCCAGATGCGCAGGCTCAGCAGTTGCGGCTCACGGGCCCAGTCGCTCCGCGGCATGTGGGATCCTCCCAGACCAGGGCTCGAACCCGTGTCCCCTGCATTAGCAGGCAGATTCTCAACCACTGCCCCACCAGGGAAGCCCACCAAGTATGTTTAATAGCAGCATCCTTCAATTTCTCTCTCTTGGCTTGACCTAACTATGGAGGAGATGGATGCCTGGCAAGACTTGGAGCTTGGTTGGAATGCCACACTCTGCAGCCGTGGAGGGAACCATGAGACTCAAGACCCTAGTACAGTGACTAGCAAATGAGAGGATACAGCAAACGGGGCACGTGTGCACGTGCAGACACACAGCCTGGCAGTCCTAATAGCACTAAGGACCTGTGGCATTGTGCTTCCTGGTAGACCCAGTCTCGGTGTCGGGGGGAGACTTGTACCCTCAAGCTCTCTCAGACAAGGTTTTCAGAAAAAACTGTTATTCCACACTGAGGATATTGAATGAATGAGTGAATATTAAGCATTTATGAACTCCAAAAAAAACCCTAATTCTCAAAATGTTTCAGGTCTCTAACACGCTTTTAAGCAAGTTCAAGCTAAGTCCTTTCAAATTATTGAACGTAAACGCTGACCATTATTTAACTACAATGACGTCATAGATAAGACATTAATCTTTTAGCTCATTAGTTACTGGTTTATTCCTACACTCACAGGTGTGAGGAATCACCTCTGCCCACAAGGAGCTTGTGCCTAGTAGGAAAGAGGAGGCATGTACATGCATAATCTCAGTTCAAGGCACTGTGTGATCAGTGCCACGTGTAAGTAAAGAGAGGGAGCGTTTGCTTCTAGATGGGCAATCAGAGGAGACTTCGTGGAGGAGTCACCTAGGAAAGGAACTTGAAGAATTGAGAGCAGGATTTTTACTAAGTAGATTTGGAAGGAAAGGGGAGGAAAGGAGAAAGACTCAAAATTGGGTTCATGGAATAAAAAGTGAACCAGTTTAACCTGAGCATGAAGTGTATGTGGGGTCATGAGTGTGGCATAGTATTGGGAATGTAAAGTGGGACCAGATTGTGCTAAGCTGTGAATCTCAAGGTAATGCCTATGGGATTTATTTGGGATACAATGGGGAGACATTGAAGGTTATTGAGCAGGGAAGACAAATGATCAAATTAGTTTGTTCCCAGTCCCTATTTTTTTAAGAACATATGATCCTCTCTGGCAGACACTACACATAGCCTAGACTAAAGCCAAAAGTACTCTCCCAGGCAGCGGTGAACCTGGCCGTGCTTCCAGCCTGCTCTCCGTGCCCAGAAAGCTCTTGAATTCGTCCCCTTTCTGGGCACGCGGCTGAGGTCAGCTTCCCTAAGCTGCTCTCTCTAACTCCTGCTTTACTGAACATACTCCATGGTTCTTCAACGAGGCTCCAGATTCTTCTGCAGCGAAAATTCAATAACGGCAAAACTTTCTCTATTCCCAGAAAAATAAGTTAATTGATGATTGCCTTAATTATAAATTTTTCAACTACAAAATTATTGTTAAATGTTGGCCTCTGCTACAGCTTGCCTTTAATAGAATCTAGCATGAGATGCTACTTGATTAAGTACAAAATTATATTTTTAATTTGCCTGGGTTTTGAAGTTGGGCCCATCTGGATGGGAATCCTTGGTCCACCACTTACCGGCTCTGTGACCTTCGGCAAATCAATTGCCTTTTCTGAGCCTCAATACACTCATCTGCAAAATGTGGGCAATTATGCCTTTCCCACCCGGTGTTAGGGGAACGAAATGAGATGAAACACAGGTGGAGTGCCTAGCCAAGTGGCAGGGTTTGGAAGGACTCAACAAGAGCTCTGTCCCTCGTTCCCTCGCCCACTCCTCACTTCTCCCGCCCTTGAGGGTGAGACGTGTGCTTCCCGCCAAGGCTGGACTTACCAGCATCCTGAGATGCTCCGTAAAGTGGGAGGCAGTGCCACAGGGTGGAACCAGCATGGACTCCAGGTGTAAGACAGAACTGGGTTCAAATTCTAGCAGTTCTCACTGGTGGCGGAACTTGAGCAAAACGTTTGTCCTCTCCAGTCTTCATCTCCTCCTATGAGAAATAACAGCAGTGCAGTTACTGCGATGATTCAGTGAGCAGGTACGTGCAATGTCCCTTAGCCTCTCACTTAGTAGGGCTCAACTAATGTTAGCACTAGAAGCTTCCAGCAGCCAACCCTGGCAAGTTTGAGGACTGTCAGGCTCAGTTCTCTCCCCTCTTAAACCCGCTGTTCCTGGTTCCACTTTCCTCTTCTCTTCTCAATAGTTTCCATCTCCTTGCATTCCATTTGCCCAGGAGGAGGTGGATACAATGAGTAATCATGTTGTCACCCAAGACAGACAGACCTGCATAGGAATCTTGGCTCCATTATTCAGAAGCCCAGTGACCTGAACCAGAGGGTTCAGATTAAATGAGAAAATGCAGGGAAAGCACCTAGAAAAGCGCCCACTTGCGGCAGCGCTGTTGAGGGTAAGCCCTGTCGGTGTCATGTGTTTTGCTCCTGAGGCATCCAGCTCCATCATCATTGCCTCTTCCCAGTCATCTTGGGCTCCTGTCCAAATTCACATTCACAAACCCACAGCAGTACTGATCCTCTTACCTTCAAAAACAAAAACCAGGGTCCCACATATATATATATGACTGGTGCAGGGGGGCCTCATTTCCTGGGGGAAACTGGAGGGGTTGGCAGCCAGCACAGAGGAAGGCTAGTGGGCCCAGCAAAGGAGGCCAAGTTGATGATTTCCTATTCCTTCTTTGTATATTTTGCTTAAAGCAAAGCTCATTGCCACCTCCCCGCCTTAGTCAAAGGAACTGTTATTTCTGCCAACTTTCCCTGCAGACATTAATTAACTCTCTGCAAGGCATGGCCAGATCCCACAGAAGTCAGTGCCCCATAAGACAGAAGGGGACTCAAGTGGTACCTCCTCTCCCCTGCATGCACCAGGGAGGGGTGGCCATTTGTCCCCTGTCCCGGCCAGCCCAGGAGAGCTGGGGACTTTAGCCTCAGAAACTTGGCTTTGGAGAAGGGAATTATCCTATCTTCCTGAAACCAGAGAAATGCCCTTGCTGCAGGAAGGATCTAAAGTATTAAAATAATCACTTCCATTTGTATTTGCTCTGCTGTTTACAACTCATTGACCCCTATATCACTTCACTTCTTAGAGCTGGAAAGACCTTAGAAAAAAGGTCATCTGGCTTTTTCATTTCACTGTGAGGAAATGAGGTTGGAGAGGCTGTGAGACTTGCTCAAGGTCATCGGAAACGCATTTGGCTGAGCCCCAATGAGATCTCAGCCCCAGGGTTCTTTCCACAGCTCCCCACAGTAGGACACAGCCGCTACTCTGGAAGCAAGTTCGGGCGTGGAGTAGACACAAAGTCTATCCATTTCTCAGTTAGCATTTATATTATATTGAGCACCTACTATGTGCCAAACACTGTGCTAGTCACTTTCATGTATATTATTTCATGGGATTATCTTGCCCAGTTTTGGACCCCTGCCAGCACTTACTGGCACATAGTAGTTGCTCAATGAATGTGGGTTTTCTTCTTTGCTTTGGGAGCTGCGTTGGGAGTAGAAAGAGAGTGGGTTTGGGGTCAGTCTGGGTTTGAATCTCATCCCTACCACTTGTCAGCTTTTTGGCTTTTACCTCTCTAAGCCTCAGTTTCCATATCTCTAAAATGGAGATAACAATGAAATTGGAGTATGGTGATAAGTTATTGCATGGGAAGGACTTATTACTCATAATAAATAATCAATTATAGTCATCTCTATCATTCAGTGTGCTATTATTGATATTGTTAACATGTCTTCAAGGAGTTGATAATCTCAGAAGACACATATACACATAACCACAAAGCAAAGCAGAGCAGAGACCAGTGGAGGGTTATAGAGGTTCCAGGAATGCCCTTATGTCTGGGGATGATGGAAGGATTCCTAGAACAGGTGTCACTATAGTTGAAGGAGTTGAACAGATGGCGGGGGCAATGAGGCTGGGAAAAGAGCAAGGGTACGGATCAGGAGGCAAGAGAATACAGCAAGTATTTAAGTCCAAGAAGGTAGAAATTTAGAATTTTTGGAAGACTGGAGGTTTAGGAGAGGAGTGAAGATAAATTTGGAAAAATAGGTAGGATCAAATTGTGGAGGCTAAAGACTGAGGACCTTATTCTGCTAGCAGTGGGGACTCAGAGAAACATTTTGAATAGAGTCATGGTACGAAAATACCTAAGACTTAAAGTGATGAATTTGGCCAAGGGTTCAGTGTAATTTGGAAGGCAGACATCAGAGACTAGAAGCTACTGCAAGAGACCCAACTTGAGCAAATAAACCCCTGACATAAGGAATAACATGGGGAGCGAAAATAAAGGCACGTAAGACAAATATCAGAGGTAAAGTATAGAGGACTGAGCCACAGATTGGATGTGGAGTGAGGGAGAGAGAGGAATCAAAGATGGCTGGGGTGGAAGGGAGCTGAGAGAAGGGTGATGCCATTAATCTCAGTGGGGAAGTAGCAAATGTTGATCAGAGACAAGGAGAAAGAACAGGAGGTCCCTTGCAAGGAGGGCTGGGGAGACCTCATTATGCAGAAAGAGATGGTGGAAAGAAAGATGCTGAAGGTACAGGAAAGAGAATAACCAATAAAGCAAGACCCTGCACGAGGCCAGAAGCCTTATGGGGCCTCAGTCAGGACATGGGCTGGGAGTAGAAAGACAAAGGAAGAACTTTAAGGTGGAGAGATGGAAAACTGAATTTCTTTGTCATACTCTCATTCATTCCATAAACATCCGTTGAGTACCTATTACCTGTCAGACAGGAAGCTGACCCTTGTTACCCTGCATCAGACTTCCAGTAACTTGGAGGCAAGGCCATCTGCTCAGGGAGAAGGGGTTAGGGTCCTTGGGAACTTATTAAGAAAGCCAATTCCTTGGCCCACTTCCTCCCCCACAAAGATACCAATTCAGGATCACTCTCCAGGTGGTTCTTTGGGAGATATCCCAAGACCACAGTTGGAGAAACTGAATTAGAAGCTCGCAAGAGTTTTGGGGTCACTGCTGAGATCCCAGATTTGCAGAGGACCCAGGCTACATCCTTCACAGTCATCCTAGGAGTGTGGGCGTGAGGCAGTAAGTGGGGCTCACCCATCGTTGGGATGAACAAGGAAATAGCAGGTAAAGGGAAGGGGGATGATTGCAGGAATCACTAGGAAAACACTGCAAGTGGCCCGACTCTAATCTCCATTAGGGCTTTGCACACCCCACAGTTCTGACTTCATCTTCCAACTTTTCCCAACCCCTAAAAACCCTTCTAGGAGCTCCAGAGAACTAGACTCCTAAGGCTTCTAGGCTTCCTTCAACTCTGATATTTAATTACACTTACACTTAACACATATCCAATGATCAGATCTGTTCAAAGGAGGAGACAATCCTCATGATAGTGCCTAATGTTTTTGATGAATGTCACGGTGTTCAGAGCAATTTCATGCACGTTACTGTACATGATATTACATCAGCATTCCTCCAAGTATGAGCCATAGACCCCACCAGCATCAACAACGCTTGGGAGTATGGTAGGCACGCACATTTGTAGGTCTCAGCCAAGACCTGATATATCAATCATCCTGAGAGCCAGGACCCTGGAAACTGAACCTGTAATATGCCCTGGGGTGATTCTAAAGAAAACTCTAAATTGGCAATTTATAATCTGGTCTCTGTCCCTAATTCCTGGTACAGAGCTTCAAAAATTCTTAGAATTTCCTAATAGGAGTGTCTCATTCATAATGAGCCTCTTTTGATCATTCCTGCGTTTATGCTAATTGTGAGCCCTTAGATAGTTCCAAGGGAGGGGATGGCCATGCCAGAATGACCAGTACCACCCCCTAACCTCTGGGGAGGAGAGAGGGACTGGAGATTGAGGTCCATCATGTAGCTATTGATGTAATCAAATGTGCCTATATAATAAAACTCGTATAAAAACTCTGGACACTGAAGCTCAGTGGACCTTCCTGGTTGGTGAACATATTATGTGTTGGGAGGTGACTAGACCTGATTCCATGGAAGCTCTGGCCACCCCCCACCCTGAGACCATTTGGAAGTTCCTGAGTTGTATCCTTTACAATAAAACTGTAATTGTAAGTATAGCACTTTCAGGTAGTTAGCAAATTAACCAACCTCAAGGGAGGTTATGGGAACCCCTTAATTTGTAGCCAAGTCAGACAGAAGTGCAGGTAAGATAGGGCCCCATTTGTGGCTGGCATCTGAGTTAAGAGCAGTCTTGTTGGGGGCCTTGGTCTTTAACTCTGGGATCTGATGCTAACTCTGGGTAGGGTCAGAATTGAATTGGACTGCAGGACACTCAGTGGGTGTCAGAGAATTGTCAGAACACAGGAACCATAGCCCTATATAAGTCAAACCACAATCTTATAAGTTACATATCAACATCCCATGTTACAGATGAGGAGACTGAGAGACAGGGAGGGTAAGTGACTCCCCCACAGGCAGGGAGCCATTCTGGAGAAAATCAGGAATATGAAGTTGGGTCCTTGGCCCCAGGTCATGCCTCTTCCCTCCAGGGTACAGCCGCCTCATGGTCCACTATACCCCCAAGATGGTAGTAAAATCACAAAGCTCAGGGGCTGGGACCAGCCTTGGGTTTGGGGGTGAGGGTCTGGGGGATCACCTAAGTCAACCCAACAGAGCCAGCTGCCAGGGAGGTAATGAAAAAGAGCTGAGGCTCTGAGACCTTTGAAAGTTTAAATTCTATACCTCTCTGACTGTGTGTGTCTTGTGTAATCCTCAAAGATTTGTAATTGTGACAGCCTTGGAAAATTACAGGTGACTTGAAGCAATTTAATGATAATAAAAATAAAATAAAAACAGTAAACAGCACTGCTTCTCCCTCTAATTTCCCAGCATCTTTATCATATAAATGCCTCCTATTCTTTTCCCCACAGACAATTAATGAAGCTGCAATTGCCATACTGGATGCTGTGCTCACGTCTCCTTAATTCTCTTTCCGCTGTAGCTCTGGCACTGGGGACGGCCCTCCCAGCTTCAATGGCAGGGATCTCACAGGGCCAGCCAGACTTCAGAGGCAGCCCTCGGAGAGGCACCCAGGCCTCCTCCCTGGACCAGACTTTCCTCCCTTGCTCCTCACCCTAATGGCCCAGGGCTGGCTTCTCCAGACAAGTTTCTCCAGGACCCCTGGTGATCTGAGCAGCCACAAATTGACCTTCTCTCCGGGCATCTCCTTTCCTCACTCCTGGTGTTAATATGCCCCTTAAAGAGCTGCAAACTCAACAAGTCTCTCTTATGCAGGTTAATTCAGAGGCAGCCAAGCTGTGATCAAATGACCTTTACTCACGTCCCTGCTAATTTTGATGGGCAGCTCCATTTCCCTTCTCGCTCCCGGTCCCCCCTTACTCTAAATTGGAAATCTATCAATTTTCTAAGTAAATGGAAAATAAAGACACACAGGCACAAGCAACACACACTCACCCACATACACACTAACGTACGCTTGTTGAGACGGGGCTAGATTGGGCCTTTTTTTTTTTTTTAAATACTAAATTTCATGGAAGAATGCTAGAGCTGGATCCTGGGCTAATGCCAAAAGGAAATAAAGTTTCCAAAAGAGAATCCCTCCTCTACAATTTTATCTCTTGCTTCATCAGTGAGGTACAATCACAATCATAAATAGGGAGAATAATAACAATAAAAAGTATCATTTAGCAAATGCTTCCTGCTTGCCAGTCATTTCCCAAAGATTACCTCATTTTTATTTTCTCAACACCCCTATGAAATGAGAACTATTATTATCCCCATTATATGGAAAAAGAAATTGAGGCTTTAAGAGATTATGGAAAATGCTTAAGGACACACATACAGAAGGAGGCAGAGCGAGCATTTGAACCTGGATGGTCTGATTCCGAAGTCAAGTTCTTGCTTTGTTATTAGCAGCGTGACCTGGAACCTGTCATATAATCACATTTAGCTTCAGTTTCCTCATCTGCAACAGGAGTATAATAAGACCGACCTCATCAGGCTCCTGGAGGATCGATTAAATGGTGACCATCCTTTGAAAGCTACAAATCACTGTCCGTTCACCATTATAACAATGACTATTAATTCAGTTTAATGAATTACTGGTACAAGTATTTCCTGATCACCTACTATGTGCCAGCCCTGTCCTAGGCGTAGAGATACAGCAGTGACTGAAACAGATAATATCCCTGTCTCCGAGGAGCATGCATTCAAGTGAGGGAGACAGACTGACAAGAAACAAGTAAAATACATAGTTTATCAGATGAAGCTTAATGCCAGAGAGAAAATAAAATGGGGAGGGGAGTATAAGGAGTGAGGGTGGGAGAGCTGCTCAGGGCTGACCACACAGAGGTGATATTTGGACAAGGCTCTAAGGGAATGAGGGGAGCAAGCAGAGCAGTCATGCAGAGAAACAGTGTTCTGAGCAGTGGAACAGCAAGTGCAAAGATCCTGAGGCAGAACCAGCAAGGAGGCCAGAGTGGACGCAGCAGAGGGAGGCAGGAGGGAGTAGCAAGGGGTGAGTCCAGAAGGGTAAAGCAGGTGGTGGGCCTTGTAAGCCCTTGCAGGTCATTGGCTTTCACTCTACTTGCCGTGGCGGGGAGGGGTTTTGGGCAAAGCAGTGACAAAGTCTTAACATTTTCAAAGAGTCACTCTGGCTACTACAGGAGGGCAGGATCAGAAGCAAGGAGACGAGTTAGTACGCTCTGGCCACTAATCCAGATGACAGAAGATAGTGGCTTGGACCAGAGAGCTAGCAACGGAGGTAATGAGGTGTATTTGGATTCTGGATATATTCTGAAGGTAGAACCAACCAGATACGCTGATGGATTGGATGTCAGTGTGTAAGAAAGCGAGGAGTCACTGATGACACCAAGGCTTTTGACCTGAGCAGCAGAAAGAATGGAGTTGCAGTTTACCAGAATGAGATATAGTAGGAGGAGCAGGTGTTATGGATTGAACTGTGTCCCTCAAAAATGATATGTCGGGGCTTCCCTGGTGGCGCAGTGGTTGAGAGTCCGCCTGCCGATGCAGGGGACACGGGATCGTGCCCCGGTCCGGGAGGATCCCACATGCCGCGGAGTGGCTGGGCCCGTGAGCCATGGCCGCTGGGCCTGTGCGTCCGGAGCCTGTGCTCCGCAACGGGAGAGGCCACAACAGTGAGAGGCCCGCATACCGCAAAATAAAATAAAATAAAATAAAAATGATATGTTGAAGTCTTAACCCCCCAGAATCGAGAATGTGACCTTATTTGGAAAGACGGTCTTTGCAGATGTAGTCAAGGTAAGGTGAGGTCATCAGAGTGGGCCCTAATCCAATATGACTCGTGTCCTTATAATAACAGGAAATTTGTACACAGATTCACACAGCAGGGAAAACGTCATGTGAAAATTGGAGTTATGTCGCCACAAGTCAAGGAATTCAGAAGCTAGGAGAGAGGCCTAAAACAGATTCTTTCCTGGTGCCTTCAGAGGCAGCAGGGCCCTGCCAACACCTTGATTCGGACTTCTCACCTCCAGAACCATGAGACAATAAATTTCTGTTGTTTAAGCCACTTAGCTGGCGGCACTTGGTCATGGCAGGTTTGGCGTGAAGAGTCAGTGGTTCACTTCTAGACATCCAGGTGGAGACGTCAATAGCAGCTGAGTATGGAGTTCAGGGGGGATAACTGAACTGCACACACACATCCGAGAGTCTTATCTGCTGTGAACTTAACAGCTATGGGGTCAGCTGAGGTCACTTAGGGTAGATAGACAAGAGGTCCAAGGACTGAGCTCTGGGACGCTCCATCATTAAGAAGACAGGGAGTTAAAAAGTCGTTGGTGAGTAAAGAGGAACACAGGAAAGATGTTCTGAAAGACAAATGAAGACAATGTTTTGAAAGGGTCAAACGTCAAATCGCTGACATTTGACAGCAAGGAGTCATGTTGGATGAAGATGAAGAATTGACCATTGGATTTAGCAACTCAGAGCTCATTTGTGACCTTGACAATGGCAGTTTCAGAGGGGGGAGTGACGTTTAATTGGAATGGGTTGGAGAGAGAATGAGAGGAGAAATTGGAGGCACGGGCACAGACATCTCTTCGGAGGAGTTTGCTAAAGGGAGACCCGGGGTCAAGAGAGAGCCTTTCTAAAGATAAGAGAGATAACAGTATGTTTTACGCTAAGATAAATGATGCAGCAGATTGGAGGAAACTGATGAGATGGGGAGAGCAGGAAGAACTGCGGAGTGATGTCCTTGCGAATCTGGCGGGGGCAGGACAGAGCACACACTTGCCTAGGAGCATGGGCGGTGCACCCACGGTCACAGGAGAGAGACAGGTAGACATGAGCAAGGTGCCCAGGTGGGTTGATGTGGTAGCGACTTGGGAGGTAAAGTCATCTGCTGAGAGTGAAGAGAGGGGAGGAGGTGCTGCAGCTCTGAGGAGGAGGAAAGGGAGGAGACAGGCATGGGGGAGAGCGGGAGGTGGGGAAACACAATAGGGTTGTCGGGCAGAACTCAGGCACATGCTCACGAATGTGCAGTAAGGCCCGTTCGATGAGCATGCACTTTTCTCCAGCCATGTTCAGCTGCCCACGTGTAAGCTCAAAGTCAACGGAGAGCTGCAGTTCATCTGAGGTGGGGTTTTGCTCCTGGAATGCAAAGACAAGGGGAGCAAAGGAGGAACAATCATGATGGACTGGGGAATTTAAGCTGGATATGGATAATAGGGAGGACCTGAGAAGGGCATTTGGATAAAGGGATTGTGGGTTCCAATAAGGGGAAGGATTGTTAGCGTCGGGATACTAGAGCCTGGGAGCTAGAAGAATAACGAGTGGAGGTCCTTAACATGTATACCTTGGAAGCGTAGCAGTGATCGGCAATGACAAAGTTTAGGGTACGGCCATGGGGCAGGGTGGCGGGGGCAGGATGGAGAACATTGGAAGAAGTCAAAGAACTAAGAGGCCAAAGTACTAGAAAGATCATGGATATTGAAACCACCAAGAACTTTGAGAAGGTAGAGTTGGAGAGAGTGACAGTGAGCCTGGAGCTGAAATCCTGAAGGAACGAGAGCAAGTCTCCCAGAGTCGTTAGGTACCTACAGCAACTCCTGATGACATGAGTTCCAAAGCTGGGGGTGCTTCCAGAGGCGACCGAGAAGAGCGTGAAAGCAGCAAAGACAAACCAGGGACCGTTGAGAGAAGAGACTGAGAAAAGAGGGGGTTTGCCGACGGCTGGCCATGAGTTCCAGAGGGCAATAGCAATGGCTGGGAGGGACCGAAAAATTCAGTCAGAAAAGGAGATGTGCAGAGCCTAATAGAGCGCAGGGCCAGCGGGTGAGAGGGCTTCTCCTGTGATTGACATAAAGGAGGATGAAAGGCACAGGAAGGGTCCAGAGACTAAGCCAGCGAGGGGTGGTGAGGCCGGGGCGTGGAGAGGAGAGAAGGGTGAGCAGTGCTGGTAGGAGTGCTTCCTGGGAGCTCCTGCCAAAGGTGATGGATGAGGAGGGGCTTGTAGTTATCCTAACATAAACATTATCGTTTCCATTCCTACAATATCAGTCAGACTTCTCAGGTGTCAAGAACTCAACTCACTCTGGCTAGTTCTCGCAAAAAAAAAAAAGAAAAGAAATTTATTAAAAGATATCCGTAGCTCCCAGCAATGCGGACCCAGCATCTAAGGCCATGCAGTCAGGTTCAAGGTTTAAGCTCACTGTGGGTGGTCTGTTGATGCCTCCATCAGCTCAGGACTAAATACTAGAAGCTCTGCCACTACCACCCTCAGAGACCCAAACAGTCAACCATTGTGCTGGCCCGAAAACTAATTCCTCATCCTCACCACCGCCGCCCGCCCCGCCGGCCACCTCTGCTTGCTGTTCATTCTCTGTGGACCAGTCTGGTTGACCCAACCTCAGTCATGACCCAGGCCTCAGCTGCAAGGGAGGCTGACGATGCAAGTCTCCTGACCTCCACCTTAGGAAGAATTACGAAAATCTGTGTGACTCACCCAGATCTAAAGAGGCTGTTCAAAGATTTTAGCAAACCACCAATGTCAAATATTTACTGAATAGAAACGACAACAATAATAATTTTATTGTTAGTTTGCCTAAGCTTTGCAAGAAAGAGCTGGGGAGGATTCTGTGCAGCCATGTCACCCTTTGACTCTCAGATGAGGTTTCTGACCTTTCAGCAGCAGTTGAGAACACTGTTCCTATCGATTAGAGCCAAGGTCTCAATAAAACACGTGCGTGTTCTCAGGTAGGACCATCGGCCTGAGCCTTCCCAGATAAGATCAGCTGCATTTAGAGCTCACTTCACAGCAAAGCACACTCTTGACCCTGAAAAGACAAGATGATAGAGGCTACTATTTACTCAGCAGCCCCTGTGTGCCAGACCCTGTTATCTTCACTCGGTGTGCATGATCTTGTTTAATCCTCAAGGTGACTCTGTGAGGAAGGGAGTGGGATTATCATATTTCAGATAAGGAAATAAAATTTTAAAGAAAATACTAGTAAGTTGCTTGTCACCCCACCCCTGTCCCACCCCACCCCACCCCACCCCCGACCCCCAGCAGCAACAAGGTCCCTGAATGCCGTTGCACAGGTCGTGCACTGCACAAATCCAGTGTCCAACTGTACTTGATGGGGATGGCACCACATAGAGTTGTGCAGTGTGCAACCCGTGCCCTCAGTGTAGGGCCTCTGCTCACTTGGTTCCGAAGTCCATTTCTGCTATCTTATAGCGTCCAGTAATCAGTCTTTTAAGTCAGAGCTCCTTAAGGTCAGGGAATATTTCTTCTTTGGATGCACAGAGAGTAGCACGATGCCTGGCACTTAACAGGTGCATTGATTAAATGGCTGCAAGATTAAAGGCTATCAAAGATGAGCATGAATGGGCTCATCAACTCTTGAATCACTAGATCTACAGAGGCACCACTTGAAGCCTGAAATAGGTAGTTTAAACAAATGAAAGGAAGACCTACCGCTTGGCACAGCTGGCTGTCAGCTTGTAAAACTCATTAACCCAAGAGGTGGTTTAGGCAGCAAATACTAATGGACTCCAGGTGTGTCTAGGAAAGTTCAAGGCTTCTACAACCATAGTGTTCTATTAAGAAGGGTAGCCAAGGAGAGGACTAACATTGTTTGAGCACCCACTATATCGCAGGCACTGGGCTAGATTGAACATGTTCTATTACTAATTTCTCCAAGTGTATTTCCTTTTATGTAAGATGGAACTAATGTTACCTGCCTATGTGGGGGGAGGTCTTGTGATCATTAAATAAGATAATATACGTAAAAGCCCTTAGCACAGGCTTGCCACAGTATTAATGCACAGCAAGTGTTCACTATTATTCCTACAAAGAATAATAATAATAATAAATAATAAATAAATAAATAAATAAATAAATAAAAAAGAATAAATAATAACAAATGAAATTGTGGGGACATTTCATGAGTAGGAAAGAATTTCACAAAACTTGCTTCTCATACCAAGAAACCAGGTTCAGTTACTTTCTTATATGGACACTTCCCTGATCCAGACTTTAAGAAACTAACATTTTCAGATTTCACATAAATAGAAGATTCTTTTTCTCCATTGTGACTTTCAGGCAGGGTGATCTTTAATTAAAGCAGCAACATAATGACAAACTCCTGCTTCAGGCATCCCCTACCTCCTATAATTTCTACCAAGAGCTCTCAGGGGACCAACATCGTGTCAGGCACCAAATAAAATATTCAGATGAGACTTCTGCCTTCCTTTGTAGAGATGTGTATGCAGAGTTTGTGGATATTGTCGTACACAGACAAGATTATAATACTTGAAGCCAGATCACAAAGAAAATCATCCCAAATTTTCCAGCTCAGTCATGCTTAGAACCAACTTCCTTCCCTACAGATCTGAATGTAGCCCCTAGAGGCCTGTGCTGCTGTACTGTGTACCCCTTGAAGGCAATGATCTTTCAGTTATGTGTCATTTCTTCTCTGGATCCACAAGCCTATCATGGTGCCTAGTACAAACTAGATTTTGCCAGAGAGAGAGAGAGAAAGAGAGAGAGACGGACTGGAAAGATGGATGGAAGAAGCAGCATGGTATAACTGACCCTAGCATCAGCTGTAAAGTAATATTGGGTTCCAAAATCAGCTCCACCATTTTTTGGCTGTGTGGCCTTGAAAAAGTTTCTTAATCTCTCTGGACCTCTATTTCCTTAACTGAAGGATAATATGAGGATAATAATACTACTACTTTGTAGGTCTGTTGTAAGTATTAAGTAAGAGAATACATATAAAGCACTTACCTATCCATCAACACACGTCTATTGAGCTCCTGCTTGGATGCTGGTCCAAGCAACGAGACTACCTCGTTAAACAAAGCACCGACATATATACAATACGGAATGTAAAATAGTTAGCTAGTGAGAAGCAGCCGCATAGCACAGGGAGATCAGCTCAGTGCTTTGTGACCACCTAGAGGGGTGGGATAGGGAGGGTGGGAGGGAGATGCAAGAGGGAGGGGATATGGGGACATATATAAGCATATGGCTGATTCACTCTGGTGTACAACAGAAACTAACACAGTATTGTGAAACAATTATACTCTAATAAAGATCTATTTAAAAAAACAGATAAAAATCCCTGACTTCATAGATTTTACATTCTAATTGGGAGATCAAATCAGATATAACAAATTAGACAATTATCAAGTATGGTAGAAGGTAAGTGTTTTTTAAGAAAAAAGAACAGAGTAAGGGGGTGGTGAAGGGTTTGCAATTCAAATTAAAGTGGTCAGGATGGTCCTGACAGAGATGGAGATCTTTGAACAATGACTGAAAGGAGTGAGGGACTGAGCCATGGGGATACGTGGAGAAGAGCACTCCAGGCAGAGGAAACGGACAGTGCAAAGGCCCTGAGGTGGGAGTGTGCCTCATACGTCTGCGGTACAGAGAAGGTCGGTATGGCTGGAGCAGAGAGAGACAGGGGAAGCGTAGGAAGAGATGAGGTCAAAGAGGGAACGGGAGGTCAGATGCCATAGGACCTTAGAGGCCAAAAAGGTGTTGGCTTTTTTTCTTCTTTTTTAGTGAAGTGGGGATCCCTCTGGAGCAGCTGACGGACATGGTCTGATTTCACTTTGACTGTTTTGTGGAGGACCTGACACCTAACTGGGACACAATGGTAGGTATTACGAATGCTTGGCAGAAACAGTTAACTTCTTGGGTCTTAGCAAAGCTGTTTGGCCTTCTAGTTATTTATACCATCTGTTTTCATAGACTGAAGCAAAGAGATCTGCAGAGTTGAATAGAAGGAGTTGGAAGCCAGCACTGCAACTCTGCATGGCTCACGGTCAAGGTGCTCCCAGAGCACAGGGTGAATGTGCATGTATGTGGACATGTGGTTGACCCCCCAGAGGGGAACAATTTGAAATTGCTCCTCTCCTTGTACATCTGCTAAGGGACGCTTCCTCTATAGCTGTCGGGCAGCCTCCTCTGGCCCAGAGAGATGAGCATAGTCTCCCCAAAGTTGATGGCGAGGACATTTATAAAGTCCTTCACATGAGACCTGGCCCCTTCTCCTCCTCCTCCTTCCCTTCCTCCTCCTCCTCCTCCTTCCCTTCCTCCTCCTCCTCCTTCATCGACATCATCTTCATTATGTCCATTATCATTATCTTCATCGGCATCTTCATCACCACCATTCATTCATTGCTTATTCTGCCCACGGCTGTGATGAGCACTTTATATGCCTTACCTAACTTAACTGCCACAATAACTACATGAGACAGGTACTACTGTTATCTCCATTTAACCCAGGAAGAAATTGAGGCCTGAAGAGGTGAGTTGCCCGAGGTCCCACAGCTGGTCCACGGCCAAGCAGGCCTATGACACAGATGGATTGGCTCCAGAGTCTAAGCTCACAGCCATTATGCTACCTGCCTGCAACTGCTTTGGACTGGAGGCTATTGTTCTTCTTTCAGCCTGTTTGAAAATGCTGTCCACATCCTCCTCCATACGTAGAAAAGGGGGAACGGCAATGTCGAGTGGAAAGGACAAACAGCCATGTAAAGGCAAATCGGCGTCCCACTGCAGTGCATATGACTTCAAGACCACCTGTGTCCTGATGCTCCTCTAGGTGTGAGCGTGTGTAGAAAGGGAGAGAGCGAAGGTAGATTAGGTTTGGGTGTAGCTATGGATCTGGCCGTGAACAAGGCTTACACTATCCTGGGAGAGGGGTAGTGAGGTAGGCGGTTAAGAACACCAGCTCTAGAACCACAGCCTCGTTCAGCCCCTCACCCGCCTGGAGGCCTTCATCTCCCAGGAGAACGTCACCTCTTCCCACCTCTGTTTTCTCATCTGTAAAATGAAGGTGATAATAGTACTTATCTCATAAGCTTGCTATGAGGATTAAATGTGCTAAGGCACAATGTAATAGGAAAACCACTAAGCACTTCAAATTACAAAATGTGTAGACATCGCCTAACTTCTGGTTTCCAGCCCAGACATGGCCATCTACTGGCCAGAGTCTTAAAGAGAATTTGAGCTATGGATCAAAGGCAAAGGATCCCTTGGAAACCTGGTCCCAACCTTTGAAATTAAAAGGCATAGACCTGGGCGTGAGGCATGTCCAGGATGCCCGCATCCCAGGTTAGGGACTTGCAAATTCCCTTCAGTGAAGGCAAGCCCAGCCTTCTGCCCCTGTGTGAGCTCCTCAAGGGAAAGACTTCCAGTTATACCGGAATTGAATTGGGGATGACTCACTCTCCCCAATAGGTCAGTCCAGCCAGAGAAGGCATCTACCAAGTGTTCAGTGTAGCTGGGTCTGCCATAGAGCCGAGTGCATCCTGCAGTCACGGTTCCCTGTTTTCTTCACACTAAGCATAAAGGAACAGGGTAAACAGAGCAGCCATTCTAGCAAAGGACCAGAACGGACATTTTTTCCAAATACATACAAATGGCCAACAAGTATATGAAAGGTGCTCAACATCACAAATCATCAGGGAAACACAAATCAAAACCACAATGAGATATCACTTCATACCTGTTAAGATGGCTATTATCAAAAACACAAGAGACGGGACTTCCCTGGTGGCGCAGTGGTCAAGAATCTGCCTACTAATGCAGGGGACACAGGTTCGAGCCCTGGTCCGGGAAGATCCCACATGCCGCAGAGCAACTAAGCCCCTGCGCAACTACTGAGCCTGCGCGCCACAACTACTGAAGCCTGCATGCCTAGAGCCAGTGCTCCGCAACAAGAGAAGCCACCACAATGAGAAGCCCGCGCTCCGCAATGAAGAGTAGCCCCTGCTCTCCTCAACTAGAGAAAGTCCACGCACTTGCAAATTCCCTTCAGTGAAGGCAAGCCCAGCCTTCTGCCCCTGTGTGAGCTCCTCAAGGGAAAGACTTCCAGTTATACCGGAATTGAATTGGGGATGACTCACTCTCCCCAATAGGTCAGTCCAGCCAGAGAAGGCATCTACCAAGTGTTCAGTGTAGCTGGGTCTGCCATAGAGCCGAGTGCATCCTGCAGTCACGGTTCCCTGTTTTCTTCACACTAAGCATAAAGGAACAGGGTAAACAGAGCAGCCATTCTAGCAAAGGACCAGAACGGACATTTTTTCCAAATACATACAAATGGCCAACAAGTATATGAAAGGTGCTCAACATCACAAATCATCAGGGAAACACAAATCAAAACCACAATGAGATATCACTTCATACCTGTTAAGATGGCTATTATCAAAAACACAAGAGACGGGACTTCCCTGGTGGCGCAGTGGTCAAGAATCTGCCTACTAATGCAGGGGACACAGGTTCGAGCCCTGGTCCGGGAAGATCCCACATGCCGCAGAGCAACTAAGCCCCTGCGCAACTACTGAGCCTGCGCGCCACAACTACTGAAGCCTGCATGCCTAGAGCCAGTGCTCCGCAACAAGAGAAGCCACCACAATGAGAAGCCCGCGCTCCGCAATGAAGAGTAGCCCCTGCTCTCCTCAACTAGAGAAAGTCCACGCGCAGCAACGAAGACCCAATGCAGCCAAAAGTTTAAAAAATAAATAAATGAATAATATTTTTAAAAACCCACAAGAAATAACAAGTGTTGGCAAGGACGTGGAGAAAAGGGAATGCTTGTGCATTGGTGGTGGGATGAAATAGGTGCAACCACTATGGAAAACAATATGTAGTTCCCTCAAAAAATTAAAAATTGAACTACTATATGATCAAGCAATGCCACTCCTGGATATATATCCAAAGGAATTGAAATCAGTATCCCAAAGAAACACCCATGTTCACTGCAGCATTATTTACAACAGCCAAGATATAGAAACAACTTAAGTGTCTGTCAGTGGACGAATGGATAAAGAAGTTGATATATATATATATAATCACATATATGTATGTATGTATATACATACATACAATAGAATATTATTCAGCCACAAGAAAAATAAGAAATCCTGCCATTTGCAACAAAATAGATGGACCTTGAAGGCATTATGCTAAGTGAGACAAGTCAGATGGAGAAAGACAAAGACTGTATGATATCACTTATACGTAGAATCTAAAAAATCTGAACTTATAAAAGCAGAGAGTAGAATGCTTACCAGGCTCTGTGGGTGGGGAAATGAGGCAGATGCTGTTCATGGGTACAAACTGACAGCTAGTAGATAAATTAGTTCTGGGGATCTAATGCAGAGCATAGCGATTACAGTCTGTGATACTGTATAATAAACTTCAAAGCTGTTAAGAGACTCAACTATTCTTAACACAAAAAAGAAATGATAAATATGTGACTTGATAAAGATATTAGCTAATGCTATAGTAGTAATCATATTGCATACATAAATGTATCAAACCATCACATTGTTCACTTTAAACTACACAAGTGTTATATGTCAATTATACCTCAATTAAAAAAAAGAAGCCCCTCTAGGGTTACTCCACTCCATAGAAGAGGGCCACTGATCTCTGAAAGCAAGGGCTGTGTCCAAGGTGTTCTCTGCTGGCTCCTCAGCACCTAGAACAGTGTCTAGCCTGTGTAATAGTAGACATTCAGTATTTGTGGAAGAAGAGACTAAGAAATAATTGAAGAAAGGAGGAAATTTTGAGCTTTTTAATAAACAGTCCCTTTGGTTTTTCACCTGACCAAACAAATTTTCCAACCGGAAGAGACACTGATTTCCTGATCAGGAGAGGAATGTGGCATACACCTGGGGGAACAGGTGTAGCCTTGAGGGTTCCCATCCAGGATGACTCATCTTCTCATCACATCCATTATCCCAGCCCCTTCTTCAGGCAGTTCTTGCATCCCCAGGCGCTCCTCCAGAAACCCACCATTGTCAATTATAAATAAAGCAAACCACGTTATTGCATGTGCCTCCATCTCTTAATTAACAAATAAATCAGCCCCGTCTCACCAATTAAGCAAAGATATCTGGGACCCGCAAAACGTGCCTTATTCTCCTCTCGGTGAGAATGAAAGGTGTTTGTCACAGGCCTGGAGGTGACGGCGGCTGTCCACCGCTCCCACCGGCCCCTGCCTCCTTCACACAGCTGTGACTCTCTCCCTGGGACCTGAGAGGAGCCCCTGGGAGGCATGCATACTGTGGAATTTCCCCTGCCTCAGGTGTCTCTGTGTGGGACCCTAACTAAGCCCTGGGCAGTGGGTCTAAAGTGCTGAGAGTCAAGTTCAGATGAGTTCTTCCTCCAGCCTTCTAGCCCAGCATCTACATTCCACCTCCTAGGCGAGGACAGTACCCAAATCTGGACCAAGAGGCAAAGCTGTATTTCTCTTTTTTCCCCATCTTTATTGGGGTGCAATGGACAAAATTGTATATATTTAAGGTGTATGACTTACTGTTTTGATACACACATACACTGTGAAATTTCTTAAACTGAGGTCCAAGGACCACTGACATCAGAATCATAGGGAACTTGTTAAAACGCAGATCCTCAGGCCTCAGCCAATCCCTCTGGATCAGAATCTCCAGGGGCGGGACCAGAATGTTGCCATTTTAACCCGCTCCCCAGAAGAGTCTTAAAGTTTGACAACCACTGATGCAAAGCCTTTCTTTTCCTCGCCTTGGAAATGGAGACTTTCTTTTGTTTACATTGGCAAAAACGGGGGAAAGTTTCTGGCAGGTCGTACAGGAGGATCATAGAAGGCCCACGATGGAGGGGGCCCTGGTTCAACTTTCATTACGTAGATATGCAGACCAAGGCCCGTGTTCCAGGTTGAACTGTGTGTCCCTCTCATCTTGTGACTTCATTTGGAAATTGAGTCTTTACAGAGGTATTCAAGTTAAAATGAGGTCATTAGGGTCGGTCCTCATCCGATATGACAGGTGTCCTTACAAAAGGGTGAAATTTGGACACAGAGACACATGCACAGAGGGAAGATGATGCGAAGAGACATAGGGAGAATGCCATATGGTTTTTTGGGTTTTTTAAAATTTATTTATTTATTTGGCTGCGCCAGGTCTTTAGTTGCAGCACGTGGGATCTTCATTGGTGCGCAGGCTCTAGGGCACCCGGGCTTAGTTGCCCCGCGGCATGTGGGATCTTAGTTCCCTGGCCAGGGCTCAAACCCGCGTAGCCTGCATTGGACCACCACTAACCACTGGACCACCAAGGAAGTCCCGAGAATGCCATATGAAGGTTGGAGCTATTCTGTTACAAACCAACTAATGTCCAGAGCTACCAGAAGCTAGAGGAAGCAAGGAAGGATCCTCCCCTACAGGTTCCAGAGGGAACATAGCCCTGCCAACGCCCTGATTTCAGACCCCTAGTCTCCAGCACTGTGAAACAACACACTTCTGTTGTTCTAAGCCACCCAGTTTGTGGTACTTTTTATAGCAGCTAGAGCCAACTAATATAGCCCATAAGGGGAAAATGATGTGCTCAGGGTCAGACGGCTAGATAGTGGCCAAGGCAGGGCTCCAAGAGGCTTTGGACACCCTCCTGGGCTCCTTTCACTCCATCACACTGCCACAGAGTCTAACTCTCCCCTCCTACCCCTTCGAGGCATGACCCCAAGCCCTCTAGAGAGCCAGAGAGCAGGTGGCCTCTCCCAGGCATTCTTCCAGACACAGAAACCAGAGCCAGCCTGCTAGACTGGTACACTGAATCGATATCCAACCCACAGATCCCAGAATCAATCTGAACTTGCAAAGACCATCAGGCCAGACAAGTGCCCATGGCGCAGTTGGCAAAGGGCTATGGGTGCCATTCCAGCTGCCATGTACTCCTATGTCCAACCCTGTTGAAACCCGAACTGGCAGTTAGCAAACACACCAAGGACCTTTCCATGGGGTCTTCTCAGAAGGACAACACCTGACTGGCTTCTCAGGCCGCCCAAGGAAGTCGGTGGTAGAAAGTAGGAGTCTTCCCAGAACCCAGAAAGCTCCCCTCCTACCTTGCAGCCTCAGTGAGGCCAGCTCTGAAGAGACAGTGACAAGAACCACTGGGGGCCTCACCCGGTAGACGATACTGTTCATACAAAAGGACCCTCACCTTCACTTACAGATCCTTTTCCATGATTCCTTCCCCTCCCCCTCCACGGCATACAGGTTACCCCAAAGCCCTTATGAGATTGTATCATAAGCTTCTGGTCTATGAGGACTGGATTGGGTGGGAGGGGCATCTAGGACCAGGGTGGAGAATTCCATGTGGCTTAAGAATTCTGCGACAAGGAGCAAAGCAGTGTTCTTCAGAACTATGGTCCCTAGCTTTTGTTGTGGCTGATGGGATCAGGACACGGGATTTCTTAGTTCTCTAGGGAGACACCACCAGACAGAAGGTTAGTGCCCTGAGAACAAGGGAAGCGGCATCCAGAAGGAGATCTCTGCAGCCAGCTCTGGGTAAGCAGAAGCTCCCGCACATCGCTACCACCTTCTCAAGGGTCCCCATGCCAGGGTAACAGATCCATGAGGAAAGTCATTTGTGATGAGAAAGGAGAGAGAAAGAAGAGGGAGAGCATGCAATCAAATTAATCCTAATGACATTGACAAGAAGATTTGGAAGCACAGCCAATGACTCCATTAAAATTGTGACTCTAGGTCTCTTCTGTCATCACCTAGGGTCTTCTCCCCTTGCCCACTGTATCTCAAGAGTGCTGGCAATGACCACGGTGTTGGAAGACAGGAAGGAGAACAAGGATGGAGACTGATGCCACAGAGGGAGAGACCATCTTTACACCCACTGGGTCTTGATAATCAGTGGTCAGTCCTCTTGGTTGGCAGCTGCAGGGAGGAAAATGAATCCCATCCTGACTATGGGAGCAGGAGACATGGACGGTCTGGAGCTTCTGCCATACCTCTCTCTTGGCCAGAGGTCCCAAGGTTCCCCAGGGTGGACACAGGCCCACCATGCTCCATCTGCATGGACCATCACGCCAATGGTGAACCCTGGATTTGTGTAGAATGACAGCCCAGGGAGACACCTACACATATATGTGGGCAGCTTCATAAGACAGGACAGGATGATGAGAAAGACAACCAGCAGAATTTACCCAGATCCCCTAGAAATAAGCCTACAATCTCTTTTTTGTTTGTCCGTAATGTTTTGTCTGTATGAAATTCATGTAATGAAATTAATCATTTTCAAATGAACAATTGGGGAAAAGTGGGGGGAGGGATAAATTGGGACTTTGGGATTGACATCTACACACTACTATATTTAAAATAGCTAACCAACAAAAACCTACTGTATAGCACAGGGACCTCTGCTCAATATTCTGTAATAACCTAAATGGGAAAAGAATTTGAAAAAGAATAGATACATGTATATGTATAACTGAATCACTTTGCTGTACACCCTAAACTAACACAACATTGTTAACCAACTATACTCCAATATAAAATAAAAATTTTTTAAATAAAAAACACCACACACACACACAAGATAAAGTGAACGATTCAGTACATTCGCAGTATTGGGCAACCACTACCTCTGTCCAGTTCCAGAACATTTCCATCACCCCCAGAGGAAACCCCATACACATACTCCCTCCTCTCAGCCCCTGGTGCCCACCAGTCTGCTTTCTATCTCTATAGATTCACCTCTTCGGGACATTTCATAGAAATGGAATCATGTATGACTTCTGTGACTGGCTTCTTTCACTTAGAATGTTTTTGAGGTTCATCACATTGTAGCATGTATCACTACTTGATTCCTTTTTATGGCTGAATAATATTCCATTGTATGGATATACTACAATTTGCTTATCCATTTATCTGTTGATAAACATTTGGGCTAAATCTACAGTTCTGGTTGGACCCAGAGCTCTCAAAAACACCTTCCCTTTGAATTAACACACCAGTCCTAGCTTCCTGGCCCTGAGTCTGCCTCCCAGGTTGGCCTGGCTAGCTCCCATCCATGCCTAACTCTAGCACAGCCCTCCTGCCTGCATGTTTATATAGCCCAAGTAATTCCAAACTCAACACGCCCTCTCCAAGGAAAGCCCCCTCCCCAGGTGTTCAGGCTGTCTTCAGCTGAGAAAGGTGAAGATGCCTTAAACTGAGCCCTCACTCTGGGCATCCAGGAAAGAGGAGAGGATGTCAGTAGACCTTCTGTCTTCAGTCTGGCCCCAACTTTGCAATCCCAATATCTCAATCAAGGAGAACTTGGACAAAGTTATTATTTAGTTTGAACTACTGTATTTGGTATGTGTTCCATTTGGGCAGAGAGATAAATGTGCATATGCATTCCGATTCTCTTAAGCCCAGGGGAGGGCTATCGGCCACGCTGAGTCCAGGGTTCAGTTTCACCTAATACATCTTCACTGGGTACCTCCTGCACGCCAGGCACCATGACATACCCAGGGATACAGAAAGATCAATGAGACATGCCTGAGGAGCTCAGGGGCTGGAAAAGGAGACAGATATGTGCAGGAACAGAGTAAGACAGGGAAGATGGACCCTGAGTCCTCTGGGGGCCCAGGAATGCAGAGGGGGGGAGTTATCTTCTGGCAGAGCTGGGGAGGGAAGGCTTCTCAGATGTTGTGACGTCAAGATTGAAGCAGTGTTTGAGCAGGAGGAGAAGGGCTTCCTGAGGGGCCAGCAGGAGGGGGGTGTGGTCCTCCACTCCCCTAAACCCTCCCCAGCTATGAAGCAGGTGCTCAGGGCAGGCGTGGAGGATGGGCTAAAAAGACGCTTGGGACATCGGGTTAAGGCATCTGTCCTAAAATATGCACAGGTCTGTGACCAGAGGAAGAGGGCTCAGAAGGGGTAAAGACTGGAGGCAGGAGGCTGCGGCAGTGGCCCCTACCCCACCAGACCCCAGGAAGCTGACCCGGCATCACCGGCAGTGTCTCTATATAGAGCTGGCTGAGGGCAGTTATCTTGTGGAAAGGTGGGGAGCAGGCCATGAAGGCATTAACGTGATAATTTAGGCAAGATTAAGAAAACCAGTGGGGAGTGGATGGAGACTGGGAGGCTAGACCCCTCCACTCACCCCCACCTTAGCACCACACCGTCTGAACTTGGGCAGCTGCAGGAGGTGCGGAAAGGAAGGGACTGTGTCAGGAAGACATTTCAGAGGAGCATGGCGGGAATGCTCAAACATACTGTTGGGGTCTCTTCTCACGCCCAAACTGGGAAATTGTCAAAAGAGCAGTCTCCCATGAAATCCACATCTGTGAGGGGGCCCTGCCCTGTTTGATCCCCCCTGTGCCATTCTGAGTTTGAGGAGAACCTCCCAAGTCAAAACTCAGCTCAGAGCAGAAGGTGCCCACAGCCCCCAGCTGGAACCCCTGGCGCCCTCCAGCTCCCACGGCCGCCTGGCCCCCGTCTCTTCCCAGATGGAGTGGCTGAGCTGCCCAGGAGGGTCCGGCGAAGCCTCCACCTCCTCCCTGTGCTGCCACATGTCAGCACCAGGCAAGAGAGATGCCAGCCTCATCCCCAGCCTGAAAGCCCATCCGGGGGTCTAGAAGATGAATTATGTTTCATTTATATCAAAGAAGCAATCTTGGAGCCCATTTGTGATCAAATTTGCTGTCAGAGAAACTTTGCTTTATCTCATTACATCTGATATCTCTTGGCTTCTTGTCCTTGAGACTATTAAAGTTTAATGTCAAATTCAAGATGAAATGAAATCTTGGCTGTATCACCTCATCAGGACCTGAACATTCCCCCTTCCATCTAAAAATTTTTGACAACTAATTACAATGGGGATTGGGGGGAGGGAGAGCGAAAGACCTACTTCCTCCCATTTGCTGAAAATACCATTATTTGAAGGGGTTGCCAGGGAGCACAGGGGCCACGTGGGGCTGGAGGGCAAGGAGAGGTGCCTGTCGCCATGCAACTCCTCTCGGTCGTCCCTTCTCCCCAAACTCACCATCCCCGGGACTAATGACATCTGTTTTTCACCCCTGTTCAGACAAGGCGTTCCTGCCCAGGGCACACACCTTGGTGGTAGAGGAAGCACTCCGGCTGGGAGGGGCGTCAGCACTCGACCCCAGGCTCTGCCAGCTATATGACCATGGGCAAGTCACCCCTTCTCTGGGCCTCAGTTTCCTCAACTGTGAGACCATGTGGTTGGACTAGAAGCATGTGACTCCATTTAGGCACCAGGAGGGAAAGTGGATGACTATTAAACCATGGCAGTAACGGACTGCAGTAGAGAGAGGAGTACATTCCCACCAAAAGTCACTCGACTTAAAAAAAAAATTAAACAAAACACCAGAAAATCATGTCTGTGGGGCTTATTTATCATGACAACTCTGAGACAAGTGATTTCTGGGGCTTACGATTGCCTCTAACTAGGAAAAGTACCCACAGAAAATGAGCTTTGGACCAGGAATATGCTCTCCCTAGAATAGAGCTGGTATCTTGATTAATAACACTGATTAAAATCCAGCCCTGTGCAATGCAGGGCTGTCAGAAGCTCAGGAGCATGCAGGTCAGAGCTCCTAAAGAGCAATGTGCTTTAAAAAAAAAAAAAAAAAAAAAAAAAAAGGGGGGGAAGGTTTAAAAAAATAATGCACCCGTAAAAAACCCTACTGGAAAAGACTATGAAAAAGAATATGTGTATGTGGATAAGAGAATCACTTTGCTATACACCAGAAACTAACACAATATTGTAAATCAACTATACTTCAATTTAAAAGTTTTAAATGCATTAATGTATTATAATATATTAGCAAGCCCATTTATTCAACAAACATTTATTAAGCATCTCATGTGCACTTCCACTGTTCTAGGTACAAGGGATTCAGCAGTTAATAAGAAAGACAAAAATTCTTGACCTCATGGAGCCTAGACACTCGTGGAAAGAGGACAATGAATGCGATAGATAAGTAATTAATTCATTTGTACTGATCTGCAAATTCTTAAAGTGAGCAGAGTCAAGGAGTGATGAGGCTGCTGGGAAGTTAGGAGGGCTTGAACCCTGGCTCTGCCACTGACTAGCTATGCAACTTTGATCAATTTGCTTCCCTCTCTGGGCCTTTATTTCCTCATTCATAAAACAGGGGCCATTGCGGTGCCACCTCTAGGGTTAAGTGAGTGGGTTTGTGTGACATGACCATATCTATTACGTCCGAATCATGTTTCTCTGGGAAAGCTTCCTGGAGAAGTTGAGCTTTACCAGCAGACTCCAATGCCCAGTGCCCGGAGGAGTGCAGCCGGGTGTAGGCAGAGCAGCCCCCAGCTCCGAAGAAGGTCCCAAACGTCATCCAGATAGCTACTGCGCAGGAAGAAGTCAGGCATCACCTTCATGCACTCATCCCTCAGCCTAACCATCTCCAGGGGAAGTCCTTCATGAGATCCAGCCTATCTCATTTCTATAGCAACCAAACGCCAGGGCTTCTCCTATTCTCTTCAGAGGAATCAGAGAAAACCTTAAAGCCCGTTCTGTAATCTAAGTCTCCAAAAGTTTGAAGGCAACAATTTATTCCTTAGCCCTTTTATTCTCTGGGGGAAAATAATAATCGAAAATGTGTACAGATGTTTTCTTGGAAATCAGTATACCTGGGTGCCGTAGTCAACATTCAGCTTTACAACAGCCCCCTGTAAAGCAGACATCATCCCCCATTATACAGGCGAGAAATTACCAGACGCTTTAAGTGACGCTACCCAAGGTGGCCCCGCTCATAGGCGACAGAGCAAGGACATAAACTGCCTCCTTTGGCTTCAAATGCCATAATCTAACCACACTGTACTGACTGATCATCAGTCCCTGAATGACACATACCGGTACAAGGCGTGACATAAGCCAGGGAGACTGAGTACTTTTAACAAACACTCGGGAGCTTATGTATCCAAGTTAATGTTGTCCTTTGCAAGCTGATACTTTGGGAGTCTCTGCATTTATTCCAGTGATGTTACCACTCACTGTGTTTTGGTTTAAGTTCTGGGTTTTTTTGCCGTTTTGTATTCCTCGCTTTCAGTGTTGTGAATCTGCTCCAAGATAGTAAATCTTTAATGTTTTGAGGGTAGATTCAATTTCTGGAAAAAGACCAAACATTTGGAGCCAAATCTTGCCAATAAGGTAAAGTCATTTATATTAAATTTTTAAAAACAACTAGGGTACTTCCCTGGTGGCGCAGCGGTTAAGAAGCCGCCTACTAATGCAGGGGACACGGGTTCAAGCCCTGGCCTGGGAGGCTCCCACATGCCATGGAGCAACTAAGCCCGTGCACCACAACTACTGAGCCTGTGTGCCACAACTACTGAAGGCTGTGCATCTAGAGCCAGTGCTCCGCAACAAGAGAAGCCACCGCAATGAGAAGCCCGCGCACCTCAACAAAGAGCAGCTCCAGCTTGCCCCAACTAGAGAAAGCCCGCACCCAGCAACAAAGACCCAATGCAGCCAAAAATAAATAAATTAATTAATTAAAAAAAAATGTTCTCAGTTAAAAAAAAAAACAACTAGGTGCCTGGGGCTCAATAAATATTTGTTGACTAACAATGACAACAAAATGAAAATTAAGCACATGTTGTTTGACTCTAAAGAAAAGAGACTAGTTTTATTCTTTGGTTCATAAACTTTCTCTGAGAGTAATTCCAGAGAAGAAATTCCCAAAATATTTTGAACACCAGTAGGGTCATTGGAATAAGAGCAGCATATCAAGGAGGACAATCTATGGTTACAGAAGCTCTGGATTTCAAATCAACAGACATTTAAGGAGTCCCAAGTATATGCCAGACAAGGTCTAGACTCTTCTGTGTTCTGCCCACCAAATTCCAATGTGAGAGTGGGGTCCCCCAACACATATCCAACAAGCAACTCTCCAGACACTAGCTGGGTGTCCTACAGTTCAACCCAAGTCTGACACCATCTACCCAGAGATAGCATCAGATCACAGGTTAAGGGCTCCATCCCACAAGACTGCCCCTACCCCCTTCAGAAGCCAATTGAAAGTCCAGGCTGTCACCTGTGCTTCTGACTGACTATAAATCAGTTTCCCACAACCTCCTCCTTGAGTCTGATTAGTTTGCTAGAGTGGCTCACATTTGACTTCCTAGACTACCGGTTTATTATAAAAGGATATAACTCGAGAACAGCCAGATGGAAGAGATGCAGAGGGCAAGGTATGGGGAAAGGGCACAGAGCATCCATGCCCTCTCCAGCTGAGCCACTCTCCCCAAATCTCCACATGTTCACCAACCTGGAAGTTGTCCAAACCCCATCCTTTTGGGTTTTATGGAGGTTTTACTACATGGATATGATTGATTAAATTATTGGCCATTGGTGATTGATTCAACCTCCAGCCCCTTTTCCCACAGGAGCGGGGGTGGAGAACTGAAAGTTCCAACCCTCTAATCACAAGTTGGTGACTCTGGCAACCAGCCCGCACCCTGAGGTGACACAGGGGCATTCTAAAGGTAACCTCATTAACATAAAAGACACCAATACCACTCTCACCACTTAGGAAATTCCTAGGGTTTTAGGAGCTCTGTGCCAGAAATGGGAATGAAGACCAAATATCTATTTCTTATTACAACTCACAATTTCACAGAGACACTGTGTGTAGTTAAACAAGAACAAAATTTGCAAAGTTCTTCCAATCTTCTGGGGGGAGGGAAGCAGGGAGGATGCCTATAAAAAGCACTAAATATCCATGATACAAAGCAGACCATAAGGACTGTAATCCAAGATACGAAGCAGACCATAAGGATTGGGTGTGGTATCTGGGGGAGGGGTGGAGCCTTCTGGCTGGAGGGTCTGGGAGGGGATTTGTGGAGGCGACTGCATTGAGCTGGGCCTTAAACAGCGCTTCCCAACCTTTTCACCATGTGGCACACACAGAAAATGGTATCAGCTGGCTGGCTCCCTGGGACAAATGGATAATGCTGCCTTTGGATGGCAGCACAGGCCAGGAAGGATTCCAGTGGCCCAGGCCCCATCTGGCTGCGCTCAGGGCCAAGGGGAATGAGCACTTCACTACACACTAGCTGGGAAGCCCTGCCTTGAAGAAGGAACAACTTCAGCAGGTGAGTTGGGAAAAAGAATGTTGCAAGTTCAGGGGCACAGGGCAGAGAGGTCTAAATGTCTGGTGTATTCTGACAACATGCTGATATCCTGTTTGGCAGGAGGGCAGGAACCCAAGGGGGAATCAGGGAATTATGACTGAGAAGGCAGGTTGACACCAGAGAATTGGGGGCCTTGAGCGCCGTGTTACAGAATACGGAATTGATTCCACAGTCAACTAAAATCCTTGCAGAGTTACTGATAGGGAGCTGAGTGGTGTGCTTGAGGGAAAAAAATCCTCACACTTCTTATGGTTTACTTAAAAACAGCCGTAAATAATAAACTTTAAACAAACGGACACATCTCCAAAGCTAGGATTCAGGCCTCTCTCCTGCTTCGAGCTTAGCAGGGTACCCTGCTTAGAGAAAAAGGCCCAAGTGATTCAGAAATAAGATGAAAATCTCCAACCCCACTGTTTTTTTTTTTAATGCTGTGAAGCTAAAAAATAAACACCAATGTTTCCTCAGGAACTAAAAGCAGGCAGCCTCCTTCATGTATTTTTCCGTTTATCCCGTTAATAGTTTGAGTTGCCGCTGCTGTTGTCTGCCCTGACTGAAATGAGAATAAAGATACACATGACTTATAAGCAAGCAAACCCACTGTCTGTGTTGGAGGTGGCAGAGGATGGAAACAGGGCCTGGAGAGCCCTTCAAGATGGCTGCCGGCGTTGCTATGGAAGTTTAATTCCCCACTAGAAGCAAATCCCGTTCAAAAGGCCAAGAATGGCCATGTTAGGTCAAGAACGAACATGAACTAGGGGAAAAGATTGCTTTTCAAGAGAGCCATATAATTAATTTAGCAGAGGAGCCACCCTACAAAGAGAAAACTACAGCGCCTACAAGGGATATGGTGCAGGGAAGCGTTCTCCACTTCAGCAGAGCAGTTTACACTGCGGCCGGAGGGATAGAGGTGAGGGGTCAGGAGAAACTTTCCCGGCAGAAGAGCTGTAGGACACTGATCCGTGTTCCCGAGGAGAGTCGAGAATCTGATTCTCTAGGAATTCTAAAGAAAAGTAAAATTAGGTACATGTCCCAGGTGGTTCGGGTTAATGCCTTCCAACATTTTTTAGTTTGGAACCTCTGAAAGGGTTCAAAACACCATTTCCTCAGGTCTAATTCTAACTCAGGATTAGGAATCCATGGTCTCTCCCCTCCCCCATCTCATAAGTGTGTGCACGTAAAACTAGTGTGAGTCACATAAGCTGACCCACGAGTGGATGCCGTTGCCTAAACAATCCATAGGCCATGCTCACACCAGGCACTCTCTTCCACTTTTCTCCTCTGTATTTGCACTCATCTCTACCCATCACTCTCCAGTCCACCGTCCAAAATTTTATTAAGGAAAGTGACGAATCAATCTGAAAATATTAATCGGGTTGGGTTTGAGGCACTGTGTTAGGTGCCATGGGGAAAATGAAGAGGTAAAGACTGTATCCCTGCCTTCAAAGAACATGTCTGAAAGGAAGCTCGAATGTGAACATATAAAAAGGTAACAGGTCAGTTTGGGGGCCTAGCTTAGAAAATGCAAGCACAGTAGGGAATTCTGTAAAAGGAGAGCTCCTTTCTTGCTGGACTGGCCAGAGAAGGCAGGAAGAACCTTCAGTGGTGGTAAAAAATAATAATAATAACATAAAATTTACCATAGTAACCATTTTTTTTTTGCATCGGCAGGCGGACGCGCAACCACTGCGCCACCAGGGAGGCCCATAGTAACCATTTTTAAGTGTACAGTTCTGTAGTAAGTTCATGCACATTTTTTCATTCACATTAAAAAATAACTGTTTCCCTTATCTCCTAGCCCCTGGCAATAACTATTCTACTTCCTGTTTCTATGAATTCAACTATGTCAGATACCTCAGATAAGTAGAATCATACAGTATGTCTTCTTGTGACTGGCTTATGTCACTTAGCATAATGTCCTCAAAGCTCATCCAGGTTGTAGCCTGTATCAGAATTTCCTTCCTTTTTAAGACTGAATAATATTAATTGTTATGTTTATACCACATTTTGTTTATTTATTCATCCATCAGTGGATATGTGGGTTACTTGCCTCTTAGATATTGTGAATAATGCTGCTGTGAACATGGGTGTGCAAATACCTCTTTGAAATCCAGCTTTCAATTCTTTTGGATGTATACCCAGAAGTAGAAAAGTGAAACTGCTGGAGCATATGTTAGTTTATTTTAATTTAATTTTTTATTTTGGGAAACACCATATGGTTTTTCATAGCGGCTGGACCATTTTACAATCCCACAAAAATTGCACAAGGGTACCAATTTCTCTACGACCACCTCAACACTTGTCTTTTTGTTTGGGTTTTTTTTTTGGTGTGGGGGGTTGATAGTGGCCATCTTAATGGGTATGAGGTGATATCTCATTGTGCTTTTGGTTTGCTTTTCTCTAATGATTAGTACTGCCGACTGAAAAAAAATGCATAATTTGAGAGTTGTGCGTTAAGTTTTATTTGGGGCAAAATGAGGACTGTAGCCCAGGAGACAGCATTTCAGATAGTTCTGAAAAACTGCTCCAAAGAGGTAGGGGGGAAGGTCAGTATACATGTGATTTTAGTGAAGGGGGAGTGCATGCAGTCAAGCACATATTTTTTGTAGAAGGTTCCTGCTAGTTACGAGGAGCAGACATCGCCATGAAGGATTTAATGCTTTTCTAGATACTAGGAGATGTAAGAATTGGGCTCATAAAATCATCCCCTGGAAATATCTAACTATCTGAAGACCTGTTCTGCCAGTTTTTTCCCAGAGCACAGAGTGCCTCGTTCCTGATCTCCACCCCCAACTCCTTCCAGGGCGTGTTGAAGGTCAGCAGCTGCAGCGGCTCATAATTTGATCCCTGTAGAGGTAGATGGCAAGTGCCAATTTATGGGTGACAGTAATGTTGAGCATCTTTTCATGTGCTTGCTGGCCATTTGTATATCGTCTATTCAAGTCCTTTTCCCATTTTTAATTGGGTTATGGATGGGGGTGTTGTGGTTAAAGGGTGAGAATCTTGAGCAGAGCTTGAAGAGAGAAAAAAGTCCAGGCAAAAAAGGAGACAGTCCAGGTAGAAAGGAGACAGGCTTTTGTCAAATCATGAGTGCCTTAAGGAAGGTGAATCAGGTGGGCTGTGCTCACCAGATGAACAATGGGTGTGGGCAGGTTCTCCCGAACAAGATCCTGTAACCCTTTGTCCAGAATTTGGAGAGGTTGCAGGCCCCAGATGCACACCCTACTTAGTTCAACTGAAGCTCTGCAGTTTAAACAGGACAGCTTCCTGTTACCACCATCTCTCAGGCACATTCCTTTGGGGGAAAGGGCTCTGGGCTCCATCCTCACTCCAAGTGACTGCTGGTGCCACCCTTTACATTTCTAGCCTTATTTTGAGCTTCCAAGTGATCGGTACCTCGGCTGTCTCCCTGCCTCCCGCTTGCCTGCTGTGTCTGAGGCAAGAACCCAGGCAGGAAGAAAGCTGATGCCATGAAGGTTCTCGGGTGAAGCTGCGGAATCAGCCTACACACTCTGGAGACATCGTGGGGACACTGTGGGTTGCACACTACCCTGCCTCTTGGGCCACTCCTCCAGCCGATAGATTTTTCTTTTTTTTAATAGATCTTTATTGGAGTACAATTGCTTCACAATACTGTGTTAGTTTCTGTTGTACAGCAAAGTGAATCAGCCATATGAATACACATGTCCCCATATCCCCTCCCTCTTGAGCCTCCCTCCCACCCTCCCTATCCCACACCTCTAGGTAATCGCAAAGCGCCGAGCTGATCGCCCTGTGCTATGTTGCTGCTTCCCACTAGCTAACTATTTTACATTCGGTAGTGTATATATGTCGATGCTATTCTCACTTCACCCCAGCTTCCCCCTCGCCCCACCGTGAGATAGTTCTGAAAAACTGCTCCAAAGAGGTAGGGGGGAAGGTCAGTATACATGTGATTTTAGTGAAGGGGGAGTGCATGCAGTCAAGCACATATTTTTTGTAGAAGGTTCCTGCTAGTTACGAGGAGCAGACATCGCCATGAAGGATTTAATGCTTTTCTAGATACTAGGAGATGTAAGAATTGGGCTCATAAAATCATCCCCTGGAAATATCTAACTATCTGAAGACCTGTTCTGCCAGTTTTTTCCCAGAGCACAGAGTGCCTCGTTCCTGATCTCCACCCCCAACTCCTTCCAGGGCGTGTTGAAGGTCAGCAGCTGCAGCGGCTCATAATTTGATCCCTGTAGAGGTAGATGGCAAGTGCCAATTTATGGGTGACAGTAATGTTGAGCATCTTTTCATGTGCTTGCTGGCCATTTGTATATCGTCTATTCAAGTCCTTTTCCCATTTTTAATTGGGTTATGGATGGGGGTGTTGTGGTTAAAGGGTGAGAATCTTGAGCAGAGCTTGAAGAGAGAAAAAAGTCCAGGCAAAAAAGGAGACAGTCCAGGTAGAAAGGAGACAGGCTTTTGTCAAATCATGAGTGCCTTAAGGAAGGTGAATCAGGTGGGCTGTGCTCACCAGATGAACAATGGGTGTGGGCAGGTTCTCCCGAACAAGATCCTGTAACCCTTTGTCCAGAATTTGGAGAGGTTGCAGGCCCCAGATGCACACCCTACTTAGTTCAACTGAAGCTCTGCAGTTTAAACAGGACAGCTTCCTGTTACCACCATCTCTCAGGCACATTCCTTTGGGGGAAAGGGCTCTGGGCTCCATCCTCACTCCAAGTGACTGCTGGTGCCACCCTTTACATTTCTAGCCTTATTTTGAGCTTCCAAGTGATCGGTACCTCGGCTGTCTCCCTGCCTCCCGCTTGCCTGCTGTGTCTGAGGCAAGAACCCAGGCAGGAAGAAAGCTGATGCCATGAAGGTTCTCGGGTGAAGCTGCGGAATCAGCCTACACACTCTGGAGACATCGTGGGGACACTGTGGGTTGCACACTACCCTGCCTCTTGGGCCACTCCTCCAGCCGATAGATTTTTCTTTTTTTTAATAGATCTTTATTGGAGTACAATTGCTTCACAATACTGTGTTAGTTTCTGTTGTACAGCAAAGTGAATCAGCCATATGAATACACATGTCCCCATATCCCCTCCCTCTTGAGCCTCCCTCCCACCCTCCCTATCCCACACCTCTAGGTAATCGCAAAGCGCCGAGCTGATCGCCCTGTGCTATGTTGCTGCTTCCCACTAGCTAACTATTTTACATTCGGTAGTGTATATATGTCGATGCTATTCTCACTTCACCCCAGCTTCCCCCTCGCCCCACCGTGTCCTCAAGTCCATTCTCTGTGTCTACGTCTTTACTCCCGCCCTGTCACTAGGTTCATGCATACCATTTCTTTTCTTTTTTTTTAGATTCCATATATATGCGTTAGCATATGGTATTTGTTTTTCTCTTTCTGACTTACTTCACTCTGTATGACAGACTCTAGGTCCATCCACCTCACTACAAATAACAGTTTTGTTTCTTTCTATGGCTGAGTAATCTTCCACTGTATATATGTGCCACATCTTCTTTATCCATTCATCTGCCAATGGACACTTAGGTTGCTTCCATGTCCTGGCTATTGTAAATAGTGCTGCAATGAACACTGTGGTACATGTCTCTCTTTGAATTATGGTTTTCTCAGGGTATATGCCCAGTAGTGGGATTCCTGGGTCATATGGTAGTTCTATTTTTAGTTTTTTAAGGAACCTCCACACTGTTCTCCATAGTGGTTGTATCAATTTACATTCCCACCAACAGTGAAGGAGGGTTCCCTTTTCACCACACCCTTTCCAGCACTTATTGTTTATAGATTTTTTGATAATGGCCATTCTGACCAGTGTGAGGTGATAACTCATTGTAGTTTTGATTTGCATTTCTCAAATAATTAGTGATGTTGAGCATCTTTTCATGTTCCTCTTGGCCATATGTATGTCTCCATTGGTGAAATGTCTATTTAGGTCTTCTGCCCATTTTTTAATTAGATTGTTTGTTTTTTTGATATTGAGCCCCATGAGCTGTTTGTATATTTCGGAGATTAATCCTTTGTCTGTTGTTTCATTTGCAAATATTTTCTCCCATTCTGAGAGTTGTCTTTTCATCTTGTTTATGGTTTCCTTTGCTGTGCAAAAGCTTTTAAGTTTCATTAGGCCCCATTTGTTTATTTTTGTTTTTATATCCATATCTCTAAGAGGTGGATCAAAAGTAGCTGTCCAGTTTTCCCAGCACCACTTATTGAAGAGGCTGTCTTTTCTCCATGGTATGTTCTTGCCTCTTTTGTCGTAAATTAGATGACCATGTGTGTGGGTCTCTCTGGGCTTTCTATCCTGTACCATTGATCTATATTTCTATTTTTGTGCCAGTACCATACTGTCTTGATTACTGTAGCTTTGTAGTATAGTTTGAAGTCAGGGAGCCTGATTTATCCATTTTTCTTTCTCAAGATTGCTTTGGCTATTTGGGGTCTTTTGTGTTTCCATACAAATTGTAAAATTTTTTGTTCTAATTCTGTGAAGAATGCCATTGGTAGTTTGACTCTTTCTGATTTTTTGTTTTTACTCTATAGGAATACCAGAGATTTCTGTGCATTAATTTTGTATCCTGCAACCCTACCAAATTCAAGCTATGCTGAATCATAGTGGCAACAGTGGACATCCTTGTTTGGGTCCTGATCTTAGTGGAAACGATTTCAGTTTTTCACCATTGAGTATGATATTTGCTGTGGGTTTGTCATATGTGGCCTTCATTATGTTGAGGTAGGTTCCCTCTATGTCCATTTTCTGGACAGTTGTTATCATAAATGGGTGCTGAATTTTGTCAAAAGCTTTTTCTGCATCTACTGAGATGATCATATGGTTTTTATTCCTTAATTTGTTAATATGGTATATCACATTGATTGATTTGCATATATTAAAGAATTCTTGCATCCCTGGGATAAATCCCACTTGATCATGGTGTATGATGATCCTTTTAATATGTTGTTGGATTCTCTTTGCTAGTATTTTGTTCAGGATTTTTGCATCTATGTTCATCAGAGATATTGGTCTATAATTTTCTTTTTTTGTGATATCTTTTTCTGGTTTTGTTATCAGGGTGATGGTGGCTTCGAAGAATGAATTTGAGAGTGTTCCTCCCTTGGCAATTTTTTGGAAAAGTTTGAGAAGGATCGGTGTTAGCTCTTCTCTGAATCTTTGATAGAATTTGCCTGTGAAGCCATCTGGTGCTGGACTTTTGTTTGTTGGAAGAGTTTTAATTACAGTTTCAATTGCATTACTTGTGATAGGTCTGTTTATATTTTCTAATTTTTCCTGGTTCAGTCTTGGAAAATTGTACCTTTCCAAGAATTTGTCCATTTCTTCATGGTTGTCCATTTTATTGGAACATAGTTGTTTGTAGTAGTCTCTTATAATCCTTTGTGTTTCTGCAGTGTCAGTTGTGATTTCCTTTTTCATTTCTAATTTTATTGATTTGCAACCTCTCCCTATTTTTCTTGATGAGTCTGGCTAAGGGTTTATCAATTTTGTTTATCTTCTCGACGAACCAGCTTTTAGTTTTATTAATCTTTGCTATTGTTTTTGCCATTGTTCATTTCTATTTCATTTATTTCTGCTCTGATCTTTATGATATCTTTCCTTCTACTGACGTTGGGTTTTCTTTGTTCTTCTTTCTCTAGCTGCTTTAGGTGTAGAGTTAGATTTGTTTTAATAATTTATTTATTTATTTGGTTGCGTTGGGTCTTCGTTGCTGCATGCCGGCTTTTCTCTAGTTGCGGCAAGTGTCGTTGCAGTGCGTGGGCTTCTCTTAGCAGTGGCTTCTCTTGTTGTGGAGCATGGGATCTAGGTGCATGGGCTTCAGTAGTTCTGGCACATGGGCTTCAGTAGTTGTGGCATGTGGGCTCAGTAGTTGTGGCACACGGGCTTAGTTGCTCCGTGGCATGTGGGATCTTCCTGGACCAGGGCTCAAACCCGTGTCCCCTACATTGGCAGGAAGATTCTTAACCACGGTGCCACCAGGGAAGTCCCAGGGTTGATTGTTTATTTGAGATTTTTCTTGTTTCTTGAGGTGAGATTGAATTGCTATAAAATTCCCTCTTAGAACTACTTTTGCTGTGTCCCATAGGTATCGGGGTGCCGTGTTTTTGTTGCCATTTGTTTCTATGTATTTTTTTATTACTTTGATTTCTTCAGTGATCTCTTGATTATTTAGTAGTGCACTGTTTAGCGTCCATGTATTTGTGTTTTTTTCCTGTAATTGATTTCCATCTCATAGAGTTGTTGTCAGAAAGGATGCTTGATACGATTTCAATTTTCTTAAATTTTCTGAGGCCTGATTTGTGACCCAAGATGTGACCTATCCTGGAGAATATTCCATGTGCACTCGAGAAGAAAGTGTATTCTGCCACTTTCAGTGGAATGTTCTATAAATATCAATTAAATCTATCTGGTCCACCGTGTCATTTAAAGCTTGTGTTTCCTTATTTATTTTCTGTCAGGATGATCTGTCCATTGGTGTAAGTGGGGTGTTAAAGTCCCCTACTACTATTGTGTTACTGTCGATTTCCCCTTTCATGGTTGTTAGCATTTGCCTTATGTATTGAGGTGCTCCTATGTTGGGTGCATAAACATTTATAATTGTTATATCTTCTTCTTGGATTGATCCCTTGATCATTATATAGTGTCCTTCCTTATCTCTTGTAACAGTCTTTATTTTAAAGTCTAGTTTATCTGATATGAGTATTGCTACTCCAGCTTCCTTTTGATTTCCATTTGCATGGAATATCTTTTTCCATCCCTTCACTTTCAGTCTGTATGTGTCCCTAGGTCTGAAGTGGGTCTCTTGTAGACAGCATATATACATATATGTGTCTTGTTTTTGTATCCATTAAGCCAGTCTGTGTCTTTTGGTTGGGGCATTTAATCCATTTACATTCAAGGTTATTGCTGATATGTATGTTCCTATTACCATTTTCTTAATTGTTTTGGGATTGTTTTTGTGGGTTTTGTTCTTCCTTTGAGTTTCCGGCCTAGAGAAGTTTCTTTAGCATTTGTTGTAAAGCTGGTTTGGTGGTGCTGAATTCTCTTAGCTTTTGCTTGTCTGAAAAGCTTTTGATTTCTCTGTTGAATCTGAATGAGATCCTTGCTGGGTAGAGTAATCTTGGTTGTAGGTTTTTCTCTTGCATCACTTTAAGGATATCCTGCCACTCCCTTCTGGCCTGCAGAGTTTCCATGAAAAATCAGCTGATAACCTTATGGGGATTCCTTTGTATGTTATTTTTTGTTTTTCTCTCACTGCTTTTAATATTTTTTCTTTGAATTTAATTTTTGTTAGTTTGATTAATATGTGTCTTGGTGTGTTTCTCCTAGGGTTTATCCTGTATAGGACTCTCTGTGCTTCCTGGACTTGGGTGACTATTTCCTTTCTCATGTTAGGGAAGTTTTCCACTGTAATCTCTTCAAATATTTTCTCAGACCCTTCCTTTTTCTCTTCTTCTTCTGGGCCCCCTATAATTCGAATGTTGGTGCGTTTAGTGTTGTCCCAGAGGTCTCTGAGATTGTCTTCAATTCTTTTCATTCTTTTTTCTTTATTCTGTTCCTCGACAGTTATTTCCACCATTTTGTTTTCCAGCTCACTTATTTGTTCTTCTGCCTCAGTTACTCTGTTATTGATTCACTCTAGTGTATTTTTCATTTCAGTTATTGTGTTGTTCATCTCTGTTTGTTTGTTCTTTAGTTCTTCTAGATCTTTGTTAAACATTTCTTGCATTTTCTCAATCCGTGCCTCCATTCTATTTCCAAGATTCTGGATCATCTTTACTATCATTACTCTGAATTCTTTTTCAAGTAGATTGCCTATTTCCTCTTCATTTATTTGGTCTTGTAGGATTTTACCTTGCTCCTTCATCCATGACATATTTTTTTGCCATCTCATTATTATTTTGTTTTTCTTTTATGAGTGGGATTGTGTTCCTGTCTTACTGGTTGTTTGGCCTGAGCCTTCCAACACTGGAGCCTGTGGGCTGTTTGGTAGAGCTGGTTCTTGGTGCCGAGACGAGGACCTCTGGAAGACCTCACTCTGATGAATATTCCCTGGGGTCTGAGGTTCTCTGTTAGTCCAGTGGTTCAGACTCAGAGCTCCCACCGCTACGGCCCAACCCTCAGCTCGTGAACCAAGATCCCACAAGCCGCACACGGCAGCAAAAAAAAAAAAAAAGGAGAACAAATTAGACTAGGAAACTAACAGATATATTAGAAAGAATATAAAAATAAAAATATAGCTGAAACAACAACCGGAAGGTAAAACAGAACCACAATAGTAAGAAAGAGTAGAAAAAAATAAAAGGTGGAAAAGGCCTTGGCTGTGGAGGGCGGGGCCTAAGCAGGGGTGGGGTTTGGGTGGTGGGTGGGGCCTATGCTTAGGACCCACAGGTTTGGAAAAGGCCCTGGGAGGCGTGGGGGGTGGGGCTTAGGCTCAACATAACAGAAGGGGCCCAGGTGCTCCTCCTGCCTCCGGTCTCAGAGGGTGGGGGACCCCACCTGGGAGCTCAGCAGGATTCCCGGGACCCAGTGGGTGGAGCAAACGCTCTCTGCTCCTCCGGTCCTGGAGGGCCCCTCCTGCCTGCCCCTGCTCTCCCCCAGCCTCCCTCCTATGCCCCCAGGACCAAGGTGGTGGGTGTGGGGGCGGTTGCCTTGGAGGGTGGGGGACCCGGCCTGGGAGCTCAGTAGGTTTCCTGGCAGTCGAGTGGGCATGGCCAATGGCCTCGGCTCCTCTCCTGCTCCTCAGGTCCTGGAGGCCCCCTCCCACCTGCCTCTCCTGATCTCCCCGGTCTCCCTCCTATGCCCCCAGGACCCATGCAGCCTGGAGGTCAGCCATAGATTTTAAGGTCCTCTGTCTTCACAGGGAGCAAGAGAGAAGCCAGGTCTGTCAGCGCTGAGAGCCCCGAGAGCCAGTCCTCCCACAGTTCCCAGACCAAACACCTAGCTACACTTTGTAGCGTTTGCTACCTGGGGAAATGCTCCCAATACACTGTGATGAAGCAGGTGACAAAAAAAAAAAAGTATTACTGCATGAGATTCCTGTTGAAAGACAGAGATAAAGAGCAGAGAGAAAGGGAAGGCCCATGAGGTCATACACCTCCCATATTAATAGTGGCTGCTTCCAGGTAGTGGAATATGGATGAATTTTTTTCTTTGTGCTTTTCTGTATTTTCCAAATTTTTGACCATGAATATGTATTACTTTTGTAATCAGAGAAAAGGACAGCACATGGTAATTTTTAAAAGCCTTTGTTGGGCTTCATGCCCACTTGGGCTTGGTGCTCTTACAGATTCCACACAGAAAATTGTCGAGTCCTTGACCCTGGGAGCACCTCATCCCAAATACACCTGCTGATCTGCCCAAGGGGCCAAAGACATTCCCGGGGAGCCACAGAACAGTCCTTGATACCAGACCAGTCAGGGAAGAGGAGGATGGCCCAGGCACGAAACATGATGGATCCGTAAAAAGAGGTGGGCTTCCCTGGGAACTGGGGTCGCCTTCACCTCTCCTCAGATCAACCCAGAACACCTTCCTGGAGGAAGAGGCGATGAGAAGGGTTCTTTTAGAAGCTAGGAGGAGACTGCCTTGCAGATGAGACTGGAAAAAACCAGGGATGCCTGGCTCCCCGCAGCTCAGGAGAAATCATCACACTCTCAAGGACCAACTCTCTCTGGATGTTGATGGGCTCGGTAAGGAAACTGGAATGAGTTCAGCCAGACGGAGAGGAGACTGAAAGACAGTATCTTGATTTGAATCAGTGGTATGAAAACATGGCAAATCTCTGGATTCTAATATCAGCCATTTCCCTTCCTCCCCCGTGGGTCCTAAAGATAGCCTGGTGTGAGACAGGACTGTGAGGCAGCACCAGACAAGGCTGGAGATAAAGTTCTCCCTCGGCGCTCCCCCTTAGAAGATAAGGTTGGGCTGCTGCCTGTTTTCACGTGTGCGAGAGATGAAAGTTATAACTATGATCCTTGGTGCTTGTAGAGCACCTCCCCACCCCCAGAGCTTTGGTACCGTACATCCTGTTAGACAGGAGGAGAAACTGAGGCTCAGAGGGACAAGCAACAGGCCCAAGGCATGGAGTGATGCGGCCCAGGGCTCCAGACTCCAAAATCCGCCTTCCCACCCCTCCCCCACCAGCAGGAGGGTTTCACCTGTGCTCTGGGACCTGCTCTCTGAGAGTCCAGACTCCCTCTCAGCCTTCTCTCCCAGCAGAGCCCCAATGCCTTCAAGTTGCCCATCCTGTCACATCAAGCTTGACCACAGCCATTCCTCACAATCAGAAAGACACCATTTCTGGGGTCCTGAAGAAGAAATCTCTGGCGAGGGTCCTGTTGTCTACAGGCCCAGTAGGACAACTACAAGACCAGTCCCCACAAGCTTCAAGGGTCTCAGCTTGCACCAGCTGCCTTTGTTAAAATTAGAATAGGGTGCCCCCTCCTGGCAGATGAATTAGAACACAAGGCTCTTCTGGTGCCCACCAGACCCCCACCCCTGGGGCCTATGGATTTCAGCTCTGGATCAGCCCAGGGGTTGGGAACACTGTGCAGGACAAGCTATGGGCCACACCCCGGAGGACCTAAATGCCCACCCCCTTTCTCCCTAACCCCCCCTTCCCAGACAAGCACACCCACGTGGTTTTCTCTCAAGCTTCCCACTGGATGCTCAGGAGGGCTCCTCACCCCGCACCCCATCCCTTGCCAGTGGTCTGGATTGGATTTCTAATTCCCTGTGTGGAGCTGATGAGATCTCATTCCCAGGAGGAACCAAGCACTTTCCTCGTCCTCTGCCCACCCCCCTTGGAGAGCTCCTTTATGCTCTATTTTTAGTTTCTTGATTGCAAGTGAGAAGTCGGAATCAGAGTATGCCAGGAAACTGCAGCAGAAACCAACCCAGAAAAATGGACAGAAAGTGGCAAGGGGAGGGGAAGGGCTCAATGGGAGGGGAGAGGCGGCACTCAGAGAGTAGGAATCCCAAGCTTCCCAGGGGTGGGGGCTGGGGGGAGGGTTGGGGGGGGGTGGAAAGCAGGGCAGAGGGTGTGGTAGCCACCCGCCAGCACAGCAAAGTAGCTTCAGTAAAGCCATAGAGCTAGAAGGACCCCTAGAGGCCACCTAGCCCAGCCTCCTTCTTTCCAGAGTTGGAAACTGAGTCACCGTTGGGCATGATAGCGCCTAGAAAAACACCCTGATCCCCGAGGCTTCCTTCTCTGGCCCTGCACCAGGAGATCAGGGGTTTGATGCGGAAACCTTTCCCTCGGAGTTCATCCTCCAAGCAGGTGCCATCTTCACGCCAGCCAGCCAGCCGGGTCTCCCGCGGGCCAGCCCAGGCCAGATCCATCCCCGCAGGCCCCTCGGCCACGCTTAAGCTGGCCAGTGTTCCTTTCCCTTCCCGCAGAAGTCAGCGGTGGCCCTTGGCCTCCACCAGATGCATCATCTCCTTCCGGAGAACAGACAGAAAGGATGCGGGGGCCGGGAGCGCTTCCCCGATGTGCCGCCACACTCCCTAAATGAATGAAGTGGCGGCTCCAAAACGGCGGTGCAATTGGCAGTTATTGCTGGCAGTTTATCAGTATTCACTGATTAGGCCCGGGGATGATGGATCCCCTGTCTCGCTCAGCCCGCCACCCCGCGGGCCGTGCTCCACCCACCCGGCAGCCCCCCCTGTGCGACCCGGCTCCTCCGAGACCCTCCTGCTCGGCATCAGCCGCCCGCCCGCCCCAGCCCCTCACTCACCGCCTCCCACTCCCGATACACCCTCCCCCGAAAGGAGACACATTTAAATAAATAAAACAAAATTCAAATGAGGACACTAAATCTCCCCGGCGTTTAATTGATGATCATTATGCTTGGGAACCTAAACTCTTTTAATTTCACTGCAGTGCAGGGAGATGAATTATAGAATTACAGTCACCAATTATCAATCACGCCTTTGCTCCGAGTCTCTTGGCTACCCAGCCCGCCCGCCCTCCCTCTCACAGGCCAGGGGTGGAAGAAGGGGAATAATAGCTTTGGAAATATGAGCTCAGCCCGGGGAGGTGGGGTGAACTCCAAGTTTGGGAGTACCCTGGGTGTCTGTCTGTCTGTCTCTCTCTCTGCCATCACCCCATTTCTAGCACACCACCCTTTCCACTTAATGTGGTTTTTTTTTTTTTTTGGAAGCAGCAGAGTAAAGAAAACCTTTTTCATTTAGAGCTTGGTGTTATAATTCATTTAGTTCAGGGTAAGATGTGCTTGGAGCTTCCTTCCCCACACTGGGCAGGATTCCAACAGCAACTTCTGCCCCTACCCCAGCACCTGCTGCAGGGCCCACCTTAGCAGGAGGCAGCCTGCCTGCCTGAGGATTTAAAGAGGCTCCCAGGCAGGCTTGAGAGCGCTGCCCACGGCTGGCTGCTGGAGCCCAGGCTTCCACCACTAGGGACTGATTCCATTGCCCTCTCCTTCCTGTCCTCCTTCACAGTGAAAATAATAATAATAATTTGAATAATAATTTCCACCAAAGCTGTGAATGATTTGCATTTGTATAGAGCTCTGCAATTTACAAAATGCTTTCATGTGCATTATCTCATTGGATCCTCCCAATAATCCTGAGAGAGGTCCAGAGAGCAGGTATTTTTGTTATTCAAACGTTTATTCATTCATTTGACTAACATTTATTGAGTTTCTACTTTGTCCCAGGCCCTGGGGATACACAGGCAAGAAAAAAAAAAAAAAAGAGGAGAGCACTCCTTCCCCTAACATTTCAGTCTACTAGGGAGACCTACTAAGTGAACAGAAAAGGAAAAGGCCAAGGAGATGAAGAATTCCACTTCACAGGGGAGGAACCAGGGTTCAGAGAGGCTAAGCAACCTACAGTTGAGTGACAGAGCCAGGATGGACCCCAAACCTGCTGCACTGGGCTCCGAGTATGTGCTCCCCGACCCCTCACCCCCACCCCATATTGTTATACGGTCACCGTCTTTATCTGATCTATTTTTTAAGTGCCCATAGAATTCATTTCTAGCCTTGGGTCCAAAGAATTATCCTCATTGGTAAACAGCTGTAGGTCAGAAGAAAAGACTGTGGGAGCCTCTGACACCCAGTCTCTCAAGGCCAAGTATCCTGCTACCCCATAAAGAGAGATGAGGGCTGTGAATGGAAGCCAGATGCCTGGGTCCTGTCCTCACTGGGCACCTGGCACCTAGGGCTCCTTCTGATGAGATGCTGTAGTGAAGCTTCTGGTCAAGTTTTCCTGGTTGATTTATGGGTTGACTGACTAGTTGGTTGTTGTAATACCCTGTTTTATTCCAAAAAGAATTAGGTGAACCAAGGCAGTGAATTCTCTCCTACAGGGGTCAAAGGAATAAGCTTGGCCTGCTCACTAGTCACTCCTCTATTCATCTACAGTCCCATGGCCAGGTTTACTCCGAGGATGGAGGTCTGATGCTCACGGGTTGACTCTGGTCCATGGCTTTTTTTTTTTTTTTTTTTTTTTTTTTTGCGGTACCGGGCCTCTCACTGTTGTGGCCTCTCCCGCTGCGGAGCACAGGCTCCGGATGCGCAGGCGCAGCGGCCATGGCTCACGGGCCCA
>NC_041229.1:15875550-15905405 GCF_002837175.3 Physeter macrocephalus | reverse complement strand
CGGCATGTGGGATCTTCCCGGACCGGGGCACGAACCCGCGTCCCCTCCATCGGCAGGCGGACTCTCAACCACTGCGCCACCAGGGAAGCCCTCCATGGCTTCTTAATCACCCCAGGCCCACTGACTGTAGGATCTGAGGGAGGTGGAATTAACCTTGGCCAGGTCGCTTAGCTCAGACTCCCGCTGCAGAGAGGCTGGGTCCTCAGATTCCCCATGGCAAGGGAGACAGAGCAAGGGGACCCTCTGGGCAGAGCCAGACCACCGTCCTTGCCTCTTAGCAAAGCTAAATATCTCCCAGAGGAGGTCCTGCAGGGATCACAGCCTGGGTCAGAGCCCACCAGTCTGCCTGGCCAAAGCCAGGACAACTCTATCCTGTCACCAGCTGCCTTCCCTGGGCTCTGGGCCACTGGCCTCCAGCCATGGGCCAGGCACCCAGCCATGCCAGGGAGCCAGCAGCACTGGCATGAAGTGGCCCTGTAACATTTTCATAGGCCTTGGAAGGCTGAGATGGAACTGTGGAAATTATGTCTCCATCTTTAGGTGGGGAGGGCATCCCAACCTCTCCCTGGTCCCAAGGACTTCCTTCTTCCCAACCACATCCCACTCCCATCTTCATGCTGCAGGAAAGGGAAAGTTTATCTTTCAGGTTCTGCAGCCTCTTGGCCTCCCACCCCCATGACACACCATTCTGCTCCCAAGTTTTATACCTGTGTCCTTTTATACCTCTCCAAGCCCTGCAGCTTTAGCTCTATCCCAACCCTCCCTCCACTCTGTCTGCCTTGCAAACATCTCTTCAGCCTTCAAAACCTCAACTACCACCTCGTCTGGGAAGCCTTCCTGGCTACCCCCCTTCATCACCACTAACCCAGAGTTCACCCCCCTCCTCCAGGCATCCTAAATCTTGCATAGGCTTCAGTCTGCCCCCTTATCACATGCTGTAACTGCTCCTCTCCTGTGCTCTGAGCACCTTCAAGGTAAGGCTGGCTTCTGTCATTACTGTGTCTTTGTGCCTTGCCCATAGCAGGGCTTCAACTAACATTTAGAGAACTGAATTTAAGCTTTGTCATAGGGTGCCCAGTTGTAGCACTGAAAGTTGTGTATCCTGGGAAACTCACCAGTCCCTGACAAAGCAGGGTGGTTGGTGGCCCTGCTCTGTGTGTCCTCACTGGGAACTGAGGGTCACAGTCTCCACTAATGTGAGGCCTGTTTGCAAGGCTGGGTTGTCCAGTCCATAATATCTGAAAGGGAGGGTGAAATAGCTCAGCTGTCCGGCCACCAGGCATGGTTTCCACCATATAGGTCTAAGGATCCACAGAGTCCCAGATAGAGCCATACAATTTGGGCTTTTTAGAACTGGACCACCTTGGAGATCATCTAGGATGAGGAGAAATGGAGTGGCCCACCCAAGGTGGCCCCAGAAGACTGAGAGACACTAAGGGGGACAGAAGGGAGCCTGGACTGGAAGTCCTAAGCCTTCTTGTCCTGGACCTTCCACGGGCTGCCCTGCTGAGTCCATGCTTTTGCCCACGAGACACAGAACATGCCAGGCGGACGTTTTCTGCTGCCTCCAACCCAGGCAGGGACAGGGAGACCACCACTTACTGAGTCCCAGGCTCTGGGATTATTTACTTACTCCTCCCAACAAGCCTGGGTCATGCTACAGATGAGAAAACTGTGGCTTGGAGAAGTCAAAGAATTTCCAAGTTCACCCATGATGGAAGTGCTGGGTTTCAAACACAGCTCTCTGGCTCCAAAGCCCAAGCTCTTCCACTCCACCACCAGGCCCCTGATCACTGCAGTCCAGGTTCCTCCAAACCTAGCTTTGTTTTGCATCTCAAGGTAGCAGGTGTCAGGGGCGCCACTGCTGCCGAGTCAGGTGCTCACCGTCAGGAAGAAGAAAGGAGATCCTGAGTGGTGCACAGCTGAGGGCATCCACCTTAGGAAAGAGAGGGGGCGCGAGCAGAGGGGAGGAGGCTGCTGTCTTTGGCACACCTCTGGATCTCAGGGGTAGAACAAAGGCAGATAGCTGTTTAACAATTAAATCTTTCTGTTCAGAATGACACGTAGAAATGGAAAAATATCCCATGCTCTTGGATTTTCCAGAGAAAACTAATTCAAAAAGATACATGCACCCCAATGTTTATAGCAGCACTAGTTACAACAGCCAAGACATGGAAGCAACCTAAGCATCCATCGACAGATGAATGGATAAAGAAGACGTGGTATATATAACAAAATATTACACAGCCATAAAGAAGCATGAAGTAATGTCATTTGCAGCAACATGGATGGACCTAGAGATTATCATACTAAGTGAAGTAAGTCAGACAGAGAAGACAAATATATGATATCACTTATACGTGGAATCTAAAAAAATGATACAAATGAACTTATTTACAAAACAGAAATAGATTCACAGACATAGAAGACAAACTTATGGTTACCAAAGGGGAAAGCAGGAGAGGGATAAATTATGAGCTTGGTATTAATAGATACACACTACTATATATAAAATAGATAAACAACAAGGATTTACTGTATAGCACAGGGAGCTATATTCAATATCTTGTAATAACCCCTAATGGAAAAGAATCAAAAAATAATAATGTGTGTGTGTGTGTGTGTGTGTGTGTGTGTGTGTGATCCAATCACTTTGCTGTACACCTGAAAAAAAAAGAAAAAAAAGAACAGACTGACACATAGAGAAATACTGCTGGAGAGGAAAGCGTAAAAGAAGGAGGCAAAGGAGGAATGGAACAGCCTTCATGGAGGGTTGATGGAGACAGGAGGGGCACGAAGGTCGTGCGTGTCCAGGTGAGCCACCTTCAACAGTTACCCTGGATGCTGCAGGCCTGTAGGTGAATGAGACGCAGACCCTGCATCAGTGATGTCCCCACTCACTCAGGAGGAACCGGCACCCGCCCTCATCCCTGGACTTCTAATCCTTCTACAGACAACTCTGGAAGCAGCAAGGGATGAACATTTCCTTCTAGCTGAGCCTGTAGAACGGCTTCACCCCAGCTCCTGACCTGGTCCCGGCAGATGGCCAGAGGCTTCTGCAGCCACCAGAAGATTGCTACCTGGACCCCACCCTGCCCCCAGCCCCTGCAGCCTGGTGGGTCCACCGCTTGACCTCCCCCAATTTTGGTGAATACTGCAGTGGCAGCTGCTCAGCAAGGACAGGGGATCCCACTGCCAGGGCCTGCGGGCTCCTCTCCAGCTGTGAGCCAGCTTCAAAAGGTGAATAAAACACAGACCTACTAGAGCATGGCCTTGAGGACATGGGGAGGGGGAAGGGTAAGCTGTGATGAAGTGAGAGAGTGCCATGGACATATATACACTACCAAACGTAAAATAGATAGCTAGTGGGAAGCAGCCACATAGCACAGGGAGAACAGCTCGGTGCTTTGTGACCACCTACAGGGGTGGGATAGGGAGTGTGGGAGGGAGACACAGGAGGGAGGAGATATGGGGATATATGTATACATATAGCTGATTCACTTTGTTATAAAGCAGAAACTAATACACCATTGTAAGCAATTATACTCCAATAAAGATGTTAAAACAAACAAACAACAAAAAAAAATAGTGCATTGTGGAAGAGATGTGTTAATTGATCAAATACTGTGTAAATCCTCAGATAATAGGACTGACTCAGGACCTAGGAACATATGTATATGTATAACTGATTCACTTTGTTATACAGCAGAAACTAACACACCATTGTAAAGCAATTATACTCCAATAAAGATGTTAAAAAAAAAAAATAATAAATAATTTAAAAATAAATAAAAATTTTTTTAAAAAAGGTGATGGATGAGCTCCTTAACCCCCAGGAGGCTCCAGGCCGGGCCCCGCCCCCATCTGGCCCATCCCACTCTTCCCAGCCCATCCTTCTGGCCCAGACCCCACATCTTTGCAGCCTCAAATAGCCGCCTTTCCGAAATGTGAAGCGCAGTTTCTCTTCTAATTATAAAAATAACAGCTGACAAACACGTGCCAGGGGCCCCTCTTTTCCTCCTGAGCTAACAGGCCCATTAGGACCCATCCTGTTATCGTCAGTGCCCTCCATATATTTCATGGAACAGCCTCAAAAGCGCTCTGCATCTTTTGCTCTCCCTCCCTCCTTCCCTCTCTCTTTTTCAAAGAGATGGCTTTGTGAAAGCTGAGGGGAAAAATAAAGCCTTTTACTAAAATGTCACTCTGGGAGAAAGTGGGTGGGGGGAATTTTCTAATAGGCCATTGAAGGCTTGCTTTTTTTTTTTTTTAAGTGTGATAAATTTGGCCTATCTTAAAAAGACAGTTCAGTGTTGCTTATCAACCGTGATTTGACCAGATAGCCATTTCAAAAAACAGACACTGGTCTTCTCATAATAAACGGAAGCAATAAAAGCAAGAGCTGGGCCAGAACTGTAATTAAGAATCGGGAACTGACAGCAGTGGGTGTGTCAGTGGAGGGCAGAGTCCAGTCTTAGGGCCGGAGGGAGTGGGCCGGGCAGGCTGAGAGTCCTGGGAGCCAACACCCCGTAGGAAGGGAGGTGTCTTCTCCTGCCCTGCCCCTGTTGTCCCCATCCTCTCCTTCCTTTTTTCCTCTCATTTGGGAGAATTCCTTCCCTAGACAGGTGGGCCCGGGGGCGGGGAAGATGGCCAAGGAGGGGCTTATCCCCAAAGCCAAAGCAAACGCCTGTTTGAAATTCAGCCAGAAATCCCCCTCCCTGCTCTGTCTGCGCACAATAAACATCCCAGACTCGGCTATTCCTAAAGAGCTGTCTGTTTAACACAATCTCCATCTCAAGCGACTGTTTTGCATTTCCTTTTGGCTTTATTAAAACTGATTTTCTATTTGAACTATAAAAACTGATCTGATTAAATTTCCATTTTTCCCCAAAGAAAAGACTCTCTCCTCTTTCTCTCTCCCCCCGCCCCTCTCTCCCCTCCGTCTCTCTTTGCCTTCTCCTCTTTTCTCCTTCCACTCTCTCCCTCCACTTCTTTTTCCTTTCCCCAAACACGTAATTGTTGATTATTTTCCCTCCTCACCCCTCTGTTATCCCCGCACTGGGTCCCTGTCAGTTTCCATGGGGATGGCCATGGATGGTGCGCCCCGGGAAGGGAACAGGAGGGAGATCCGGTCCTGGACACTGCAGGGAGGGGGGTCATCTGTGAGATTCCAGCTATTTCCCCGGCACCGCTTAGGAAGGGCTTCATACTCAGGGAGGCCCATGTGACTGGATGGGACCCAGGGCCGCCCACCAGCTCTGCAGGCCAAGGTTCTAACAGAGCCAAGGTTGTGGGTTCAATCCTCCCTCTGGCCACGTAGCTCCTTCCTTGTGTTCAGGGCCCCAGTGCAAACCCACCACACTGACCAAACTGTGTGTGACTAAGGCCATAGGAGGCAGAGCCAAGAGCGTGCAGAAGAGGGTATGTGAGCCCACTGCCCTCAAGGAAGAGGAGACCACAGCTCCTTCTCTGTCTTTCGCATTTTTATTTCTCTCTCCTTCCTGATGAGAGAAGCCCTTGTCTTTTCCACCTCTGAATAATGACAGTGACAGCTGTCACTTATTACAGACTCACTATGGTGTGCAGGCAGTCAGTGCAGGACACACTCGATCCTGGTCATGCGTATCCCCACCCCCTGAGGGAGATGCCATCTCTGAGAGCTTGAGTAATTCGTTCATGGGGAGAGGCAAACCTGGGCATGCCCCTCCCCGGCTGTGTTTGAACCACTCCACGATGCTGTCTCATGAAAAGAGAGGACCCTTGTTAAAGATAAACCCAGAGTGCCCGGGAGCTTGGCAGAGAAGAGCTCAGGAAGCAGGATCTCTGACTAAAGGATGTGCCGATGAAGAGTTCACCTCTGTCCTCCTAAAGGCCACCCCCCCTCACAGTTCCTTGGTTCACCGCCATCCCCCTGCATCCGCGCCCCTAAAACTCCAGCCGAATCCCCTTCCAGTGGTGGTGCAGCTGAGGCACACTGGCATTTTTTTAAAAAGACTTTCATAAATATTCAGGGAAAACAAAAAGTAAATAAAGACAGCAAATATAAACGACAGACATCAACTGATTTCCCACTGCACCTCAGTGCCTGTATCATGAGTAATTAATTGTTGAATGAGCGAATGAATGAAGAGCTTGCTCGCTTACTGAACAAAATCAAAAGAGGCATGGGCAAAGTTTTCTACACAGCTAGAGCTGTCCACTCCAGGGACAGCTCCTGTCCACCTCTCAGACAGGTAGAATGGCAGGTGCTGACTTGCCTACAGGGAAAGTCCTCACCTATCAGGCGAGAGAGACCTCAGTTCCCCACACTGGAGCTGCCCAGTATAATATCTTACCCGTGTGTCAACCATACCATGCTGATAAGAAGAGCTCATGCACATTTGTGTCAATTCACCCCCGGTTACTTCCCTCTCTGGATCTGAGCCAAGAGATCCAGATCCACCAAGTCCCCTCCCACCAGTCTCAGCTCCCATCTCTGCACCTCGGCTCAATCTGGCCCCCAGCATCTGGGGTTCTCTCTTTCAACCACCACTGGCTGCACACAGACTTCATGCCAGGCCCAGGGAGTCACTGGGATGACTGGCAAAGGCCCTGCCCTGCATTCCAGCAGAAGAGGCAAGCTATGTTCTAGACAATTATGATACATGGGAGCTACAGAGAAGAGCCACGGCCATTAGAGAAAAGTGCTGGGGACGCTCAGCCAAGGAAGAGACTGCGGGGTGGGAGGGAGGTGAAAGGCTTCACAGGGGAAGAAGGCTGTGACTCCCTAATCTTGAGGAATAGTTATGATTTTGACATTTAGAAACATAGAGAAGGCTCTTCCAAGCAAAAGGTCCACCTGAGTGATCCATGGATGCTGGAAAGCTTCAAGCTGTCCCGTTTGCTGGGGGCAGATTATGGGAAGCAAAGCAGGGCAGCAGGAGAGAAAGCCAAGGGTGGGCTGAGGCCAGAGTGTGGACGGCTTGGCTACCATGGTGCCCGGGGAGACTCTGAGAGCTTAGTGCCTTCCTCCTCCATCCCCAGCAGTCCAAATCCTCCTCGCCTTCAGGGTGCAGTTGAAAGCCCACCTCTTCCAGGAAGCCTGCAGTGATCTCTCCAGAAAGGCTCTCTCTGCTGAATTCCTCTGCCCTTCCTGTCACCACCACTCACTGGACATTTCAGCCTTTCTATACACCAGCCTGGCAGAACCGGTTGGTCACCAACGCCACCCGCTGAAACTCCCCCGTGCGTCGCCTGTGTGCTGTTCCCTGTGAAGCACCCCGTCCCCTACCAACCACCCATCTTCCGCCTGCTGACTAACGCCTGCTCATCCTCAGGGGTCAGCTCGGCCAGTCCCTTCTCCAGGAAACCTTCCTCGCCCTCAGCCCCTCATCTTTGCCTCCACAGCAACCGTGCTTCCTGCCTCCGTCGCCCATGCATGTTTCCCCTCCATCAGAGCATGGGCTCCTTGAGAGCAGAGACTGTTCCTTTTATCTTTTCATTCAGTGCAATCAGCACAGTGTCTGGCATGTTTGGGGTCTGCCATAAATATCCGTCAAATGAATGAACGAATACTGCCTGTGAATTCTGCCTGGTTGTTTTGGTTTGCTACTTAACTCCCTGTGGATTGTTCCTCCACTTTGCTAGTTCCCTAGGGGTGGGGACCCTCAGCATTTAGTACAGTGCTACGCTCACACAACGTGTTTCCCACATTTTTGACAAAAAACCCCCAAAAAACAAAAAAAATCTGGATCTTGTACTTTGAACCAAATCCCCTGCTTGAAGTCTTGGGAAGATTCCCAAGAAGAGCAAAGCACTGTTTCTGTGTCCATGGACAAGGAAGCCCAGTCGGAGACCTGCAGCAAAGAGAGACCACCAAAACCTAAGCCCCATGAGGGCAGGGAGCCGCATCGGCTTTGTTCACTGCCGCATCCTGCACCTGGCTGCTCAATACACACTTGCTGAAAGAAATATGATCATGCACAGAAAGGTACCTTGAAAACTGTACACACCATATAAAGGTTTCTTTTGATAACTGCCTGGATATAAGAAATTAAAGAGAGAAGAATGCATTAAAAAGAAAGAATGCTGGGCGTCTCAGGGGGGAACCGGTGACTTGTGAGAGAAGATGCCGAATGTGTTTTGAGACATTTTACGGTGACAGAAGACATTTAAGGAAAGATGTCCTACAGGCTGCTGGATTTATGAGACTAGAGTTCTGGTAAGAGGTCAAGGCTGGAAATGAAAATTTGAGCATCTTGGAAATAGGGAGAATAACTGCAAAATGAGCTCAGGCAGGAAATAAATCTAGCAGCAAGACTAGGCAGCATCAAGAGGGGCCTGGGGGGACAGCCCTAAGGATGCGAGAGGAAGTGAAACGATGGAGAGAGAGAAGGTACAACCAGGGAGATAGGAAGCAACCAGAGGAGAGTATGGATAAAAGGACAAAGAGGATGAGCAAGATCTTACTCACCTTTGGAGATGTGTGCCCTCTTTTCTGACAGCTTTCATCTCTGCCCTTTCTCGGAACAGTGCAATCATGTCCTGCTCCAAATTCTGTCTCGGCCCTGGCCTCCTGTTCTGCGGGTTGCCCCTCCCACCACACACCCACTCATCTTCCCCTCTCTCCCTCTCTACAATCACACCATCAGTAGTGGGACCACAGTGCATATCACAGGTTAAGAAAATTAAAAGGGGGCTTCCCTGGTGGCGCAGTGGTTGAGAATCTGCCTGCTAATGCAGGGGACACGGGTTCGAGCCCTGGTCTGGGAGGATCCCACATGCCGCGGAGCAACTAGGCCCGTGAGCCACAACTACTGAGCCTGCGCGTCTGGAGCCTCTGCTCTGCAACAAGAGAGGCCGCGATAATGAGAGTCCCGCGCACCGCGATGAAGAGCGGCCCCCGCTTGCCCCAACTAGAGAAAGCCTTCGCACAGAAACGAGACCCACAGCCAAAAATAAATAAATAAATAAATAAATAAGCCAAGCATTTAAAAAAAAAAAAAGAAAAGAAAAAGGGTTCACAAAGCATCGCATCCTTTGCTCTCATGCAACAGAGGAGGCACAGAGTGGGAATGCAACCTACTGGAAGTCACACAGCTAGGGAGTGGTGAGCAGGACTAGATGCCAGGCTAGTGCTCCTGGATGTCTCCCACAGTGCATCCTACAGAGAAGCAGAGACCCAGAGGAGAACGTCACTTGCCCACGATTCACAGCTGGGCCAGGCTCGGACCAGAATCCAGAGACCACTTTCCTGTCCACACTCTTCCCAATCCACTGCCTGGACAAGAACAAGCTGCCTGCTGGTCTCCCAGATCTTCAGGCCAGCCTCGGTGCCCGTAGCGCTCCCCAGAGCAAGCAGACACAGCCTTGCAAGTTGACGCTGCAAGGCAAAGATCTAGGGCTCAAACCCAGGCTGCTCCCTTCATCTGCAGCCCCTCTGCTCAGAAAGCTGAAGACCAGCCGCCTTTAAGGCCAAGGCACTTTTGCTCCCCAAGCAGCGACTGTTAACCTCCTTTCAGCCATACCTAAAATCTGAGCCATTCTAAAGACACAATTACACAGCATTTACCATCCCGGCACCCGGAGCTGCTATCTGTTTAGAAACCCCTGGCCCTCCGTGTCCTGAAGCTGCCAATTTCCTCATCAGTATTTTATTTGTCTGTTTTGCTCATTTTTAAGCTGGTGGCAATTGCTATTTAAATTGTTTTGTAAAGTGTCTTTGCATTTACAATGCCGGCTGTCAGCAGCCCCACAATAGGAAATGAGATTTGGCGTCAAAGGTAAAGACGCTACTAAAACACATTTTAATAAATATGTAAATCAATTAATCAATCACCCATCCAGGGAAGGAGCTTAGGGAACACAGACAGTCTGGCTGAGAGAGAGGAGCTGGAGTGAATGGGGGGGTCCAAGCAGGTGGAGGATGCTCAGTGGGCACTGAGCCCGGAGGTTATGAGCACATCTGGTCCTGGGGCCCTGGCCTGGCCTCCCACCTCCCAACTCCTCCTAAGTGGGCCCAGCACGCAGGGTCTTGACACAGCAGCTCCAGCCAGGAAAGGGTACAGAGCCCCATCAAGGTACAGACAAAATCAGCTCCAGGGCTGTGACGGAGAAACCAGCCTTCTGGCTGAAACTCCCACCAACCCCAGTATTTTCTCCACTGATGCTGTTTCCTAGAGAACTCAGAGACTGGAAAGTGCCTGCAAGGTTTATATTGGTAAGTTGGACCAGCCTGGAGGATTAGCATCAGGAAACGTCAGGAAGAAATGACCAGCGGTTCTCTCTTTCCCTGAGACGGCACCAAAGGAAAGGAGCTTAAGCTGTCACAGGCAGCTTGAGTAGTTGGGAAGAGGAAGCGTTGCTGTCCGCTGGGAGAGGGTCCTGACTAGGGAAAGTAAATACGACTCAGGGGAGAGTATTGAGGGGACAGAGAAGAGGTCTACCAGTGAAGAGCTTTTGAAACAGGAGCTCAAATACACACTGTAGCCAATGAGCAAGGTGGGAGTGTCTGGTGGCAAGGGGCTGGCCACAGGGTCATAGATCCTTCGTTTGTACCAAGGTGTGTTATAAGTGACATCATTCTGACCAATAAAATCTGAGCTTGAGCTGGCACGCATCTCCAAGCCTTGGCTAGACAGACTCTACAGAGTCTCTTCTGGCCCATGGTGTACAGTTTGCTAACGACGGTGCATCCTCACATGGCTTCATTGTGACCTTGGGAAAGTTACTTGTCCCCTCTGGGCCTCTGTCTACTCATCTTGACAATGCAGGAACTGAGCAAGAGGAACTCTAAACTCAAAAACCCGATGACTCGTTTTCCCCATCATTGTGGAGATGGAACCAGTATCTTCCCATTACAGCTGCCAGCCCTTGTCATCAGCAGCAAAGTTGGCCTGACCCTGACAGGGAAGGGACTGACAATTTGGAGGCTGAAGACCAGGGTGGACCCGTCCGAGGGGTCTAAATACCTCCCACAAGAGACCAGGACGTGGGAAGACTGATGTATACCCACAGAGGAAGCCAAAGGACCAGCCCTCAACTTCTCTCCCTCCCCTTCCTCTGCACTCCCTCCCACCCCATCCCCACTGCCTCCCCTGGAAGAGTTAAGCCCTCTGATTGAAGACCTGTCTGGTGCCCAAATTACCTCGTTTTTTAAACTGATGCCACCAGGACCAGAGGACAAATGTTCCCATTAGGGCTGAAAGCATGCACACATGTCCACCCTGGGTGCCTGGGTGGGTACACAAATGGCAGACACATGGGTGGTGTTTCAGTGAGCACATAAATGAGTGATTTCAGGCATATCTGCGTGTACTGCTGTGTGCCTAGAAATGTGCAGACCTCTTGCTCAGCGTGTTCACCATCAGGCTCCTATGTATGTTACATACATGTTTGTGACATGCACATATGCATATATGTTTCAGCAAGTCTGTGTGTGTGAATGGTGCCTAAGTAGCCATGCTTTGAAACACACCTGTGGTCAACGCATCCTGCATGCCAGGCAGGGGCTGGTGGACATTTCTGTGGCCAAAGATCTTGCTCATCTTGCTCTCTTCCCTGGGAGCATCTATTTCACAGCGTTGCCCAAGACCACTGCCGGGCTGGCTGCCATCAACCTGTGTCTGCTTCTTCCTAACCCCATTGAAGCAGAGGCTTGGAGAGGGCAGTTCTGAGCATGGAGCTGGGGGCTCATTTGGCCAGGGGCCAGCTCTCTCCTCAACTGCCCTGACCCACTCCATGGGACCGGGCACAAGAGTGGGGGGAGCATTTGTCCAAGGAATCTCTCTAACCTCTCTAGAAAGATCCAGGAATCCTCCTAAGAGAGATGCCAGATGGCATGTCCCTGAGCCCTCGCTACTACCTCAGTCCCCGTCTTGCCACCCTCACACAGCTGTTAAGATGAACTACTGAGTTGGCCAAAAAGTTCATTTTCTGTAAGATGTTACAGAAAAACCCAAACTTTTTGGCTAACCCAATATCTCAAAAGCAATCCTGACACCTTCTGCGTTACCCTTTGGCGGCTTCCTGTTGCCCAGACAGGAAGGCTTTGTATGACCCAAATGCCCTGATGTGATATGTGCCCCATCTCCCTCTCCAGGCTCTTCTGTGGCACCTCCTGCCTCATCCTCTACACTCTGGCAGCCCCTGCAACATGTCAGAAGGCTTCACACTTCCATGCTGTTGCTCTTGCTGTGCTCCTCTGCCTGAGTGGGACCCCCTCTGACCTCCAATCGCCCAGCTTCTACTTAAAGACCGTTTTCCAGGAATCCCTCTCTCACCCACCCAGGTCCTTCTTCAGTGCTTAGCACAGTCGTGACGTTGTACTGTACTTTCTTATCTGCTTGCTAGCCTTCCTCCCCTACTGGAGTATAAAGCTTCCATGGTCAGGAACCATGTCCTTGTCACTGTGGCGAAGCAGACAGGAATGCCCACAGAATGACCTGATGGCTCTCTCTAGATGGCCTCCCAATGAGCTGGTTGAGGTTGGTGGCTCCCCATGGTTCCCAGAAGCTCTAACGCTGGGCAGTTGGCACGCCCAGCTGTGGTAGGTATTCCCTCAAGCAGTTGGCACCCATGCTTAGATTGTTTTGCAAAGTTGCTCTCAAGTTCTCCCTCTAAAACAGGGAACAACCATAGTGCATGGCATTCCTCTCCTGGAGCACAACCCATGATGCATCCCGCATGCCCAGCCCAAACATGTCTTTTTCTTCTGATGCTTTGACATCTAATTTTTGTTATTGTCTTGCTAATACTGGAGAGACTTCCCCTCCCAGGGCTAGCTAACTCCTAGAGATAGCAACTACTCACCTACCGTATACCTTTCATATACAGACGAACCAATCCAGAGCCCATACGACAAGCACCACCTTTATTGAGTTCTCATAGGACTCTTACACTCTGGGCCACTATCTACCTGCCCCAATCACCCCAAGGTCGGGTACCAAACAACTAGGGAAAGCCCCTATGCCCAGGAGTCCACTGAAATTATTCAGATTAGCCAATGCTAAGCCTGCTTACCCTGCCTTGTCCATCTTTTCCCTTGGAAACCACAGTAAAGGCTCTTGCCCAGGTCCCACCCCCCACTCCCTCTGTCTCCTGACTGATCTGCTGCTTCCCCTTGTGGCACTGTGTGATGTGGCACTCCCCCTTTTCTTGGGAACTGCAGCCAGCTATCTTTTCAATGACAATCATCTCCTGATCTGTTGGTCTCATCATACCTGAATAATAATAAAACTTACATTTTAAGACAAAGCACAACTCTCCATGGGATACTGAGAGACTGGAGATCACGTGTCCTGTATATGTCAACCCTCTGCCCACAAGTACAATAGTTGCTGGGATTTGTCCAAGACTTTCACTCAAAAGCCATCTTTGTATCCCCAGGCACAAGGCACAATGCCTGGTACACAGGATGAATAATGACCTGAGAGCATCCTCATGGTACAGTAACTTGAGGCGTCAGTACAAATCCGATACTGACATTCTGAACAAGATGGGTGAGACCCCCTGCTGCTGATCACACCTTCCTCATCTCAATTCAGACTAGTCTATAAAATGCTTAATGGGTCCAAGGATACCAGTACTGGAAGAGCCACACCAGGACTGGAGCCCTCTGACCTCAGTCCAGAGCTCTGTCGTATTTCCAGCTGCCTCTCTGAGGATTAGGAGCCTCTGGAAGAGATGAGGGAAGTGAAAGGGGATGAAGCCACTCCTTCACCCCCAGACCAACACCACCCAACAACATGGATTGACCGCAAGTCCTGGATGAAAGAGGCAAAAGTCACAGTCCTTCATGCTTATATGTAGGTTCATTTGGGATGATGTCTTTTATTTCTGTTCCCCTAGCATCTAGCACATTGTAGGCACTCTGTAATGTTTATCAATGAAAATAAGTGTTCTGAAATTATTTTGTGCATGCACATACATTATATTTTCCCAAATATGTTGTAAGTATCTCAATGGCAAGAGTATACAGTCTGCTCCTCTACGTCTTTGGAATGTTCCTCCCATCCATCCCCCTCTCCCAGCCCAGTTGCTGGCTGGGCACTCAGAGGACCAAACTGGTCATACCTGAGGACTGCCTAACTGTCCAGCTAGCTGGTCACCCCATGGCCCCAGACAGGATGTCCCCCTTGCTCTCCGCGACTCCATCATTTGGAGGATACCACTTCTGGGGAGACTTCTGAAGCACCAACTTTATTAAGATTGATTTGGCCTGCCTGCCATTCTGACAGGTCCAAAAGCAAACACGGCAGGGCCATGGGGGAGATTTGGTCATAATTACCATCTTTAATTACTGCTGAAACATCAATTGCTCTTGTTCAATTAGCAGTGCGGTTTCAGGCATGGCAAACTTTGCAACACAAAATAAGCTGAAAATTGATTTCTGAACATTAATGCAGATCTGAAATTGCTAACCTGATAAGGCTGTCATAGAAGAGCCAACGTGGCCAAGGAGGAACTTTGTGGGGCTGTAATTGCCTTGGTAGAAGGATGAATAACTTGTATACTTACTTCTTATTCATCAAATAGGAGGCGCTCGTAGGTGGGGGGAGGGGTGTCCAGGAGCGGAGGGTGGGCATGAGGCACTAAGGCGGAGGGAGGGTGTTAACAAGGACAACGGCGATTAGGCAGGAGAGAGCAGCAGCCTGCACCCCATGGTCTGTGAATGAGGACATGCCCTCTGGGACGTGCGGAGGGAGGGGCCGGCTGCCTGGGATGGCTGCCAGGGAGAGCGGACCTCTGCAAGGCAGGCAGCTACTGTCACAGGCAGGTGGGGAGAGAATGCCTGGGTCCCAGCCACCTCCACGTTCTCTCCAAGCCCTGGCAAAGGACCTTAAGGTCAACCCCCCTTAAAAGCTCACTTGGCCTCTGGAAGAGCTTTCTCTGTTCGGGACTCCTGGCAAGAGAAAGAGTCGAATGCAATGGACAAGAGGAGCCACAGCTGGTCCCCAGGATGCGAGAGCTGCCACCACAACTGCTCTCACCGTCTCTCATTCAGATGCCCGGGTCTTCCTGCCATGGAGTCGAGTGGATTTCTGGATGCATGTCACAGAATTGTGGACGGGGGAGCATTTTATGAGTTACCAGGTGCTCCACAGAGTGTGCAATTGCTATTATTAATTATTATTATTACTACTGCTATTCTTCTTCTTCTTTGGGCCTATGGTTGATGTAGGGGCACAAGTCAAAAATCTAAACAGCCTTAGAAAAGACCGCTCTCTCTCTGCGGGAAATGAGGAAAATATTACTCCCTCTCACCTTACAAAACTAACAACTACTGAGCGCTGGGATGTGCCAGGAACCAGGCAAAGCAATAGAAAGATGGATCGATGGATCAGTGGATTAATAGATGGATAGATAGATGTAGGTATGTAGATGACAGAGAGAGAGATTATTGCCTTTAATCCTCTCAACCCCACTAGGGGGTAGGTATTATTATCCCCATTTGATGAATGAGAAAAATAGGACTCAGCAAGATTAAGTAACTTCCTCTAAAGTCACATATCTACTGAGTGGTGGAGCTGAGATTCAAGCCCATACCACTTTAAGGTAAGAGACAATACTCTTCATCTCTACTCTCTGCCCCGGAAGCATCCTTTAAATCTGTTTGGTGCTTTCACTAGACTATGCTGGGCCCCAGGGCAGACACGGCTAAAAATCAGAACTGTCCTTGTCCCAAGTCACTCAGCCTGTAGAAATGGAGACAGACCCTCATCCAATGAGCCGTGTTGTGCATACAGCCGAGAAACACGCCCCAGCTGCATGCCCTGAGCAGTCCATCAGACTCTCCCAGCAGATGTCCTTGCTAAGGCCAGGCTTAGTTGGAGCCAGATTGTAACCAGGCCCTTCTCTTTTATTTTCTCCTTAGAGTACAGGCCCATGACCCCTGTAGATCCAAAAGTCAACAAAAGTTTATGGAGAACCATCTTGTCTGGGCTGAGCCCAAAGACAGAAGAGTGAGACCTTCCAAACACTAACTCTCCAGCAGAGGGGCATAAAAGGGACAATCATATTGGTGTGAGTCGCACAGAACAGATGAACAAGTGCACAGGAGAGGGAGCAATCAGAAAAGGCTGCCCAAGGGAGATGATATCTGAGCAGGCTTAGCAGCTTGTCACGAGTTAGCCAGGCAGACGAGACAGCCAGACGGCCCTCTAAGCAGAGACATGGAGGTGTGAAGGGGCGTGGCCTGTTGGGGGAAGTAGGATCTGATTGATATCTCTGGAGCTTAAGCCTGAGGTTGGGTTTGGGGTATCAGGGAGAGATGAGGCAGAGAAGGGGGCAGGGGCCAGATGATGAAAGGGCCGCAGACCATGCTAGACTTTATCTTGCAAGTGCTGAAGACAAGGGGACAGCTCTGCGTTGCAGAAAGCTCTCTCTGGCTGGAGGGGGAAAAGGGTGTATTCGTTTGCTAGGGCTTCCATAACAACACACCACAGACTGGGTGACTTAAACAACAAAAATTTATTTTCTCACCATTCTGGAGGCTAGAAGTCCGAGGTCTGTGATCAAAGTGTCAGCAGGGGTGGTTTCTTCTGAGGCCTCTCTCCTTGCCTTTAGACAGACATGTTCTCCCTGTGTCTTCACATGGTCTTCCCTCTGTGCCTGTGTGCTAATCTCCTCTGCTTATAAGGACACTAGTCATATTGGATTAGGGCCCACTCATTACGACCTCATTTTAACTTAATTGCCTCTTTAAAGATCCTATCATTCTGAGGTACACGAGGTTAGGACTTCAACCTATGGATTTTGCGGGGACACAATTTGGCTCATAACAGAGAGGCAACAGGTATCCAGACTGCAGAAAAGAAGACCAACAGGAAGCCGCCGCTGTAATCTGGGCAACGAGGGGGAGGCCTGAATCAGCAATGACTATAATCACGCTCCCAGGAAGGGGCTGCCTAGGGAGCTGGTGTAGAGAGAGAGTAAACAGGATGTTCGAGTAGCTGGATAGAAGGATTTTCTTAAAGTTGCAGATGCTGTAGGATCAGAGGCTGGGCCAGCAGCTCTAAAGAAGCCTCTCTAAAATGCTGCTTTTCCAGATTCCCTGGGACAATATGATGTGCAAATCCACAAAGCTAGCACACATGCAGTGCAAATCACTGATGCTGAGAAAATCTTCCATACTGATTAGAGAGGTAGTCAAGCATCGTGGAAAGGACACCAGATCAGAAATCAGAGGCCTGGGTTCTGCAGCCCCTTTTCTGTGACATTAAGAAGGTCACTTCTCTTTGGGCCTCAGCTTTCTCTTCTGTAAAAGGAAAGGGTTGAACTAGACTGTCTTTAGGGTACCTTTCATCTTTGACACCTTGTAATCCTATTATTGCATAATGAGCAGAGTGGGAACAAGACTAGTGCGAATAAAGAGAAGCCAGAAGAAGACTGGGCTGAAGTGAGAGAGAAGCAAGTCCCTTATTCATCACACTGATCACACTCCAGGGACCATCTTCATATGCTCAGATCCAGAGGCCATGCCCAATCAGTGCCACCCTCATCTGGCATGAGTGTTTCAACCAGTCACTTAAGAGAAAATATTTATTGTGATAAGTAAAAACTGGTACAACAAACCAATTTATCTTATAACTTTAACTACTTCAATGCTGATGATCCTAAAAGCTCTCCCCTGCCCTGATCCCAGGCCCTGTATCTCCCTCCTGCTCCAGTTCATCCCTTCCACTTCCTGGTTTGGGTCAATGGTACCATCTTTGACCGACCTCCATTTTGCCCACATTACCAATTAGCACCTGAGTTCTGTGGCTCTGATTTAGCAGAGGATCTTGGCTCCAACCCTCCTCTGTCTTTCCTTCACATACTACCTCAGTCTTAGAATTTTCCAACCTCACAACTGTTGCAGCTTGTTCTTCCTGGTTTCAGGGACTTGTACCCTCTTGTTGAGGGGCAACAGCCTCCTAACTGGATTCTTTCTCCAGTTTCACTTCCTTTGGTGCTCCCTTGCACCAAGGAATGAATACTTCTATTTCTTAGAATATTTCTATTCCTAAGCCCCATCCTTCCTAGGCCCTGCCCAGCTGTTGACTCAGTGGGTGCCACCCAGGTCCTGAGCCTGTGGGAGCTGCTGCTCTCTGGGGGAGTTCTCAGGACAGGGAGGAGAGGGAAGGAAGAAGGGTTGAGGCCCGAGACAACTGCATGAGTATCAGGCATCAGCCTTCCCATCTATTCCCCAAGAAGTGGGCAGAGCCAGGTCCAGAGGCCTCCAGCCTGGTTCTCTGGATTCTCCTCTGAGTCTCAGCTGGGCAAAGTCTTAGACTTGAACCTTGGCTCAGTCAACCATGAGCCCTGGAACTACCTAACTGCCCTCAGCCCTTTCCTCCCAGGGCCAGAGACATCTTCTGCAGATCTTTGCATCAATTTGTATGTGTTACCCTAGTCCTGTACTGGTGCTCAGCAGACTTGCTGAAGCACAGCTTCCCAGAAGCCTCTCCTGTAGCCCCACTGCTCAGATTGAACCTCCTGAATATCAACATTGCCCAGAGAAGACATAAACTCATTGTGACCACCTGGACTTGGTGATCTAGACTGCTGCCTGTCCCCAACCCCTGCGGAGGATAACTCCTTCTACCTTGATTACTTCTCTTCCTCTTTTCAGCATGGCGAGGCATAACAACTCTTCTAAAAACCCTCATTTTTGTCACATCACTTTTCTCCAGTTTCCAGTGACTCCCTACAGCCTATGAGTTTAAGTCCAAACTGCTCAGCATTGAATTCAAGACCTTCCATAGACTGCCACCCCCTCTACATATTCAATCTCATCTTGTTCTACTTCCCAGCTTGTTTTACTCCATCCAGGATTGGTTTGAGGGCTCCACCCCAAACTCTCCAGACTCGGTCCTAACCCCAAGTCATTGCCTGGGCTATGCTTGCCCAGGGCAACCCTCATGCCCATAGCCCTCTGTTAGGAAGACAGTCCAAGACTGCATATCCTCTACTGTGTGTTGAAGATCCCTGATCCACAGCTACTTGACCAGTGAAAGGAACTTGATCCAAGGGTTTTCCCAGGATCTATGAGAAACAAAAATTCTATCCAAATAATGATAATGGTTATTAGCTGGACCAACCAAATTGTCTCAAAAAGTTTGAATAGGAAAACATGGGGAGAGCATGAGTCAACTGGTAGCAGAAGTAAAAACAAAAAAGATAAGTGGAAATAGGTGTTGAGGTAATAGGATTATTAGTGTGCCTTGAGCAAGCAGCAATTATGAGTAAACAGAAACTATAAATTAACAGACCACACAAAACAAAGAAATACTAATGGAATTTCTGGTTGGTGTTTCTCCCTCTGAAAGATAAATAGTTCTCTTGAAAATCACCTAAAAGCGAGAAGGAGAATAAAAAACAAACCCTATCGTTGACAAAGCTAACAAAGATCTATAAACTCAGACACAACACATAACTAGGGTGTGGAAAGACACAAAGAAAAAACAGCCATGGCACAGAGCTCAGGTAATGCTGGCCAAACTCAGCTCTCCAAGGTAAGTGCTATATCCCAGGAGCAAAAAAATAACTCTCTTTTATTAGGAATAATAAAGGCAGGTATGTGGGCTGGCAGAGGGAGCTTTCCCGAATCTATTTTGACATGAAATAGAAACAGCAAAGGTAGGGCCAATGATGAATCATACAGAAAAGTCATATTTGCAGGAAGCAGTCTCTCCATGAGGTGGAATAGAGGAGAAGGTTCCACGTTATGAGCATATCTGCAGCTGTCACTGCCAGTTAGCTAGAGAAAAGTAAAACTTAAAAGATCTTACCCTCGTGTCCCTATAGGAAAGTTTCTGGTAGCCTAGTTCATGGTCATGCTCTCCCTCCTTCACTCCAGAAGCTCATGCAAACAGCTAGTCCAAGAAGTCACTTCATTCAAAGATGAATTAATAATCAAAAAGGAACTACAATGGAATCTATACAATGAAGATACTACAGTTTAGAAAGGGGAGAAAGAGAGAGGAAAAATAAATAGAAGATAAAAACCACACACCACAAAAATATTGCCATGGAGAAAATGAACAAATACATTATCATGAATATTTTTTAAACTCAATGAGGCAATTACTTCTATAAATCAAAGCACAAAGAAGACATACAAATATTCAGAAAAAATGTGGCAAGACACACAAAGGATATAAGTCATGAGAGGGCAGAGCTTAGAAAATAAGTGGAAGAAAACGTAAAACCAACCACAGACACTGCTGAACCCATAAGAAGGGTATAGAGGACAGGACTGAAAAATGTGAGACAAACTGGTAGAAAGTAATCAGAGGACTTCCCTGGTGGTGCCATGGTTAAGAATCCACCTGCCAGTGCAGGGTACATGGGGTAGACCCTGGTCCGGGAAGATCTCACATGCCATGGAGCAACTAAGCCCGTGCGCCACAACTACTAGCCTGCACCCTAGAGCCTGCGAGCCACAGCTACTGAGCCCGCGTGCCACAGCTACTGAAGCGTGTGTGCCTAAAGCCCGTGCTCCGCAACAAGAAAAGCCACCACAACGAGAAGCCTGCACACCGCAACGAAAAGTAGCCCCCTCTCGCCGCAACCAGAGAAAGCCTGCGCACAGCAATGAAGACCCAATGCAGCCAAAAATAAATTAATTAATTTTAAAAAAAGTAATCACAGGTTTAAAAAAAGAAGATGAGAGAGAAAATAGCAGGTATGAAAGACAGACAAACATACATGCAATTCATGTTTCTACAAAGAGAACAGATATTTAAAGATATGATTTTAAGAACTTTCCAAAATAAAAAAGAATGAAATTTATAGATTAAAAAGGTCTATTGTGTCCCAGGAAAATACTGGCAAAGAATGATCAAATCTGGGAAAGATTCTGGCCCTCAAAGACAAAGAATCCTTCGAAACACCCAGCCCCAAAAGTCAAGTTGCCTTGAAGAGGGAGAAAAAATATCAGGGTAACCACAGATATCACCACAACATTATCAATACAAATAAATAAATTAATTAATGTGCTATATCCAGGTAAACTATCAATTAAGTATAAAGGCAACATTTAGGAACATGCAAGAACATGAGAACATCAATCTCATGAGCTTGAAGAATCTACAAGAGGATAATTTCAAGCCATTTAAAATGAGTGGAAGAACATACAGCAAAACTGGGTGACACTAAATTCACGTGCCTGAGACTATGACCAACACTAAAGCAATATGGCGATTGTGCTTACAGGACCAAATGTAAATGTTATAAACCTTAGTAATGTCGAAATTTTATAACTAACAAAATCTGGCTCAGGGAAGGGAAGAGAAGGTAGAAAATAGTATAAGTATGCTGACAACTTTTTTGTTTATAGCTATTTGTCAAGGACATCATTTAAAGCCAATAAAGTGATAGACATACATGAATATTGAAACATATAAAATGGAAACATTAAGAAACATAGTAATAATACAATCAACTAAAATAAAGTGGTGGAGGGGCTTCCCCCGTGGAGCAGTGGTTAAGAATCCGCTTGCCAATGCAGGGGACACGGGTTTGAGCCCTGGTCCGGGAAGATCCCACATGCTGCGGAGCAACTAAGCCCATGCGCCACAACTACTGAGCCTGTGCTCTAGAGCCCACGAGCCACAACTACTGAAGCCCGCGTGCCACAACTACTGAAGCCCGCGCACCTAGAGCCCATGCTCTGCGATAAGAGAAGCCACCACAATGAGAAGCCTGCACACTGCAAAGAAGAGTAGCCCCCATTCACCACAACTAGAGAAAGCCAGCATGCAGCAACAAAGACCCAACACAGCCAAAAATAATAAAAATAAATAAATTTTTAAAAATAATAATAATCCATTAAAAAATAATAATAAAAAAATAAAGTGGTGGAGTAGGGAGTTTGGATTCAGTGGAAAGGTAGCAATTTTGTCATTCTTAGAGAAAGTATCAATAGCTAATAGATATTAAGGAAAAAAGATGTGTGTAAAAAGTAACTACTGGGGGGGAGGATAAAAGCATTTCAAATTTTTAGAAGAAATATACACATAAAAACCAAGCAAATAAAACAGAATATGGAATAAAAGATTGAAAAAATAAAAGAAGCAGCAATAAAACCAGAAAATATAACAGAAAACATGATTTAAAAGAAAAAGAAACTAAGAACAAACATGTCTGTCATACTAATTTATGTTAATGGGATCATTTTACCTACTAAAACATTCTCACTCTCAGATGGATCACAAAATAAGGCCCAAATTTCTCATATATTTTAAAACACAATATTAAGGTTAGACTTAGAGAGGTTGAAAACAAAAGACTGGGCAAAGTCAGAATATGCAGCACAAACAAAAAGAAAGGAAGAAGCACAACTTTAGTAGCTGATAAGATTTAAATTGGGAGCAGGGAGTAGGATGCAGAGGAGCATTTAACTAGAAAAAAGGAAACATTATGATGATAGAGTGCACCATCCCCAATGATGATCTAACAGTCACGAATATCTTTATATTTTTATATCATCACATCAACATCTTTAAATAAAACTACATGATATACAAGATGAAATAGAAACATTGTAGTAGAGACTATAGTTGACACCCAGCCCATGACAGAAGAACCAAACAAAAAAATAATTAAGGATATAAAGGAGAAAACAATCAAATTAATGAAGTTATTCTAGCTCATACCCTGAAATAATATTTTAATATCCTGAAATCAGAAAATTTTAAAACCTGAAAATTTTATGTTACAAAGACCACCTTAATTTACTCCTCTCCAAAAAAGAAACCATACAAACAATGTTCCAGAAGTATAATGTAATAAAATTAGAATTTTGAAATAAAATCCTCATCACTCAGAAATTTTCATTCTTTCTCTCAAACAGCACTTTTGGGACAAATAGGAAATCAAAACTGAAGCTGGAAATTACCTGTAAATAATCCCAATGAAAATATTATATGTCAAAACCTGTGCTAAAGAGTGTTCATAGTTAAAAATAAAAATTAAACAAGCATACAACTAAGGAAGTTAGAAAAAAGATAACAAATTCAAGTTAAGGAAAGCAGAAAGAAGACGGTAGTTATAGGAAAGCAGACTACAATGAATTAAATTAAAGAACTGGAGAACTAATATATATTATATCCAGGAGCTGATTCTATTTGTAAAAAAAATAAATAAAAAGCCAATAAAAGAGATAAACCATTAGCTAACATTATCAAGCCAAAGGGAGAAAACTGAAATATCCAAAATAAATAATGGCAATGGGAAAAAAAACATAGAAACTGATAAAATTTTAAACATAATATGACACTATTTTGCTCTTTGTTATGCAAAATAATTTGAGAACACGAATAAAAGGATAAATTTACAGGAAAATATAAATTGCCAAAACTAACCATAGTAAAATTAGACAATCTAATGGATCAATTGCCATAGGAAGCTAAAGACTAAAGTTAAACTAAAGTCAAAAGAGCACCAAGCCCAGGTAGTGTCACAGAAGAATTTTAACAAATCTTTAAGAAACAGGTAATTCTGATGCTTTATAAACTCCTCCGGAGTGTAGAAAAAGAAGAAAACTTACAATTATTCTTTATGTTGCCAAAACTTGGCCTCTGTTCACCAGTGCCAAATAGAAATGCAGAGACAGGGACTTCCCTGATGGTGCAGTGGTTAAGAATCCGCCTGCCAATGCAGGGGACACGGGTTCGAGCCCTGGTCTAGGAAGATCTCACATGCCGCGGAGCAACTAAGCCCATGCACCACAACTAATGAGTCCGTGCACCATAACTACTGAAGTACTTGTGCCTAGAACCTGTGCACCACAATGAAGAGTAGGCCCCCGGCGCGCAGAAACGAAGACCCAAGGCAGCCAAAAAAAACTCTGGGCTTCCCTGGTGGCACAGTGGTTAAAAATCCACCTGCCAATGCAGGGGACATGGGTTCGAGCCCTGGGCCGGGAGGATCCCACATTCCACAGAGCAACTGAGCCCATGCGTCACAACTACTGAGCCCGCGATCTAGAGCCCGTGCTCTGCAACGAGAAGCCACCGCAATGAGAAGCCCGCATGCAGCAACGAAGACCTGACGCAACCAAAAATAAAAAATAAATAAATCAAATAAATTTATAAAAAACAAACAAAAAAACTTCGTTCTTTAGAAAAAAAAAAAAGAAATGCGGAGACAGAGTCTTGGGTAAAGTAGAAAAGAGTAGCTTTTATTGCTTTGCCAGGCAAAGGAGGCCACAGGGGGCTAGTGCCCTCAAGACTGTGTGACCGATAAAGATGTTGAAAAAAAAAAAAAAAAAAAAAAAAAAAAAGACTGTGTGACCCACCGTGGAGGGGGCAGTGAGGAGTCTTACAGTGTTTAAGGAGCAGGGCATGATCAGCTGGTGGACATTCTTCTGACTGATTGGTGGTGAGGTAAGTGGGACTTAGCATCATCAACCTTCTGGTTCCAACCTGTATGGGGTCTACATGCTTGTGGGTAGCATACAGTTAACTTCTTCCACCTGGGGTTCAGTATCTGCAAAACAGCTCAGGGGACATGGCTCAGAATATTATCTATAGTCCTTGAGGAAGAACTAAAGGTCCTTGACTTTGTTTAATGGCTAAAGTATTATTCCTTTGTCTTGCTTGACTGTTTTCCTTTCTTTCTACATTTTTTTACTTCTCTGATTAAACTTATTCTTTGACTAAAGTTTTTTTTTACAGACAAAAGACAGACAGAGGACATAGGTGGGGCTCTATTCTGGGAAGGCCCCATAGGGTCCTGCTTGGAAGGTAAAATTAGCATCATTTTCAGTTGATGTGATTAGTTACTTGGAAAATTCAAAATAATCGACTAAAAATGTTACAAACAATAAGAAAGTTGATTAAGTTGGCTGGTTATAAAATTAACATACCAATATATATATACAAACAACACAGAAGATATAATGGAAGAAAAATCCATTCATAATAGCAATGGAAGAAGATCAGATACAGAGAATTAAACCAAGAAATGTAGACAATCTTGGAGGAAAAAACCCTGAAAACAGTATGAAGCACCAATAGAAGACTGGTATATGAAGAGCAATGTCAAAAAATATGAAAACTCCCCTTATGTTAATGTATATATTCAATATAATGTTGCCCCCAAATACCAACAGAGTTGGAATTTGCTTTTTAAATTTTGTTTGTTTGTTTATGTTTGCTTGGGTGTTTGAAGGGGGAGGACTTAAAAGATGATTCTGAAATAAATAATAACCTCTAGAAGTAAATAAGCAAGAACTACTAGAAAACATGTTTTTTGAAGAAGAGTAATGAGTGGTAGAAGCAGGACCAGCCTTACCAGATATTAAAATACATTGTGAAATGACAAAGCTGTAATAGTTAAAACACCATAGGTCATGGTGTGAACAGATGGACAAATCAATGGAAATGAAGAGACCCAAAGACACCCTTTCAAAGGGTAGAGGATAGAATTTTAAAATAAATGGCATTTAGCCAACTGGGCAGCCACTTGAGAAAGAAAAAATGTAAAATTGGATCACTGGATCCCCATCTCACACCTCACACCAAAAGCAACTCAAGAAGAATCAAATATTTACATTTCTACAAAATAAAACTATAATGTTCTAGAAAGAGTGGGAGAATTTTACAAATTCAATTTGGAGTAGGATAGATCTTTCTAAATATGACCCAAAACTTTCAAAAAGTTGACTAATTTGACCACATAAAAATCAAATTTACCTAGTTTGGGGCTGGTGGGGTGGGAAACAGCATAAATGAAGCCAAATGACAAACTGGAAAAAACAATTTTTAAGCCATATCACAAACAGTTAATTTTCTGGAAGGAGAAAGAACATCTATAAATCAATGAGAAATTGGGCAAAGGAGATGCTTCTCAAACACAGAAGAGACAGTGGCCCTCACCTGTAATAAGATAAATGTTAACATTATGACACCATTTTTCACCTAACAGCTGATCAAAGACCAAAAGGTTCTAAATCCCTGTGTAGGAAAAAGTGTAGGGACACAGTTTTGTTTCTCTGTTTGTTTGTTTTGCTGGGAGAAGAATAATTCGATATCACCTCTATGGGGTTGTTACTTACTAGCTGGATGTTTGACCCTGGGCTAGTGTCTTACCCTGAGTCTCAGTAGCACACCCTCTTAGAATCATTTTCAGAATTAAAAGGACCTGTACACGTAAACAATCCCAGTGCTCCGAGCAGTAATACTGCTCTCTTCACACCTCTGCCCTTGTAGACTCCAAGAGAATGTTCGGTCCACAGCCAAGGTTGTTCAGAGCCTCCGTTCTCTGGGGAAGGGACTTTCCTCCTCCTAGAGCTGGAGGAGGGAACTGTTGTATCCTGGATGCCCAACCATGCCTGAGGAAGAGCTGCTCTTTCTGGTAAGTTCCCCAGGGAAAGAAAAGGGAAGGGGGCCTTGTAAACTAACCCTGCAGGCCTGGATAGCGGGATGGATCCCTTCCTCTGCAAGAATCTCCATCTGGGAGAAGACCTTCCTCCATTCTCAACAGGGTATTCCATGGAAATTTTGACTGAGGCACCATGACACAATAAATGCCAACATACCAGTAGAAATGGCAGAGTAGATGTTCAAAAACCAGTTAGAAGCCTCTTCAGTCCACAAAGAGTATGCAAATGGTGTAGCATGTGGGCCTGGGGGGGATGAGTTTGATAAGCAGTTTTCTCGGGAAGAATTGCTATAAGTGTTCGCCCCCCCTTACCCAGGCAGGAGCAGTGGAAAGAGGGACCCAACCAGAGGGACTTGCAAAGCAGCTTGATGAGGGCGCCCTGTGGCTTGAGAGGCCCAGGGGACTGGTGTTTAGCTCCTGCCAGGATATTAAGGAGCAAGAGAGCCAGGCCCATGAGTTGCTCTGGTGGCAGAGGAGTTCTGCTTCTGGGGTGGGAAGGCCTGCGCCCCTAGGATCTGTCAGAGACAAACGATGCTTCTGCATTTCCCTGCACCAGAAGTGGCTCCCGTGAGAGCTATTCTGGAACCATTTTGTGTCCTACACAAGGGGCACCTGGGAGGGCAACAGAACTCCAATATCAAGTAGACACCCCCTAGATTAAAAACAGGGAGCTCTAGCGAGGGCATGAAAGCTGGAGGATGGCCCGTGTAAGGGCACTGCAGTCAGAGAGGAGCCTTTGAGGAATCCACAAGAGAATGAATCTGCTTCAAACATCTGTTTGGCCAAGAGCGCACAGGGCCATTGTGCCAGTTAGGTTTCCTCAGGAAAGTGGAGCTGCTCTGAGTAAGACGAAAAAGGGACTTATTATAGGGATTAGACTCCACACAACTGTGTTAGCTGGTGAAGGGGCCTGCTATTTGATGTTGAGCCTGAGGTCACTATAGGCCATGAAGCAAGGGAGGGCAAGGGCAGACCTGTCTCTCTGCGCCTCCAACCTTGACCAGCTGCGGGAGGAGCTGGAGCCTCCGGTGACAGAGCCACGCGTACGGCTGGCCCAGGACTCAGAGAAGCTGAGCGGGAGACCCCGTGGGAGCTGCAACCTGACCCTAATGTGGCCGCCAGTAGATCACTGACAATACATGGGAGCTATGTGGCACCTGCGTCCCTGCACCAGCCTTCCCAGCACAACGGCTGCTTTTCTTCTGTCTTACAAATCTTGCCCAAATTTCTCTTGTGGTCAAGCCTAATCCATAACCACTCAGGGAAGGAAATTCTGGGAAACTGAATTCTAGCTGAGCTACATTGATGTAGTACAAAATCACCGCAGCCACCTTCTGACAGCATCATTCAGGTAAGCTCTTCTCCCGTCCTCAGCCTCCCTCCCGGCATTCCAGCAGCTCAGGGCTCAGCAGCTGGCAATGGGGACCAAACTGGAAAAGGAAAGGAGGCTGAACCCATCTTTTGCTCCAGGGCAGGTGGCAGGACCCACCTCCCTCAGTATGCAACTAGAAATCAGTTGTTAGTCATAGAATCAACCCACACCATAAAGCATCTGGCAATTAACCTACCTAAAAATTCAAAGCACTTTTACAAAGAAAAATTTTCTTTTAACAAAGAAAAATTATAAATGAATAGGGGTAAAACAGAAGACCTAAATAAATGGAGAAAAATTTCCCCAAATCAATCTATAAACTCAATACAATCTTAAATAAAATTCCAGCAGGATTGTTAAACATTCGTTTTTAGATGATTATGAATGAAGCTCAGTATCTTTTTTGTATATTTAGTTATTTCGTTATTTTGCTTCCTCCTTAGGGAACTGCCTATTTCTATGATTGCCTTCTTTCTGAAGGTCACGCCTCCCAGAAGTGACGTGTCACTTAGGCTCACATTTCATTGTCCGAATCTAGTCATATAGGCACATTGAACTCCAGGTGGACAGGGAAACGCAATTCTACCATTTTCTTGAAAGAGAAGAGAACTTTACTATTTGTGAACAGTCCTAATGACTACAATAATCATTTTTAAAAATGAAAACTGTAGCACTGGCACAGGAACTAGCAAACCAATGAAACAGAAGAGAGAACCCAGAAATATACATATACATATACATATATATATGTTACATGTTTGTGTGTGTATTAGACTGGGTATATGATATGGTGAAATCATAAAGCACTGGGGACAAAGGTGGTTTGCTTAGTGAGTAGTGCTGGGAGAGTTGGCTTACCATATAAATGACAATGAAAACCCCAAGGTTACTGGGGTTTCTTGACTTGATGAACACTTTATTAAAGTTCCAAATTTTTATCAGATGATATCACTTATAGGTGGAATCCTTAAAAATGATACAAATGAACTTATTTAAAAAACAGAAACAGACTCACAGACATAGAAAACAAATTTATGGTTACCAAAGGGGAAAGGGTGGGGAAGGGATAAATTAGGAGTTTGGGATTAACAGATACACACTACTATATACAAAATAAACAACAAGGATCTACTGTATAGCACAGGGAACTATATTCAATATCTTGTAATAACTTATAAAGGAAAAGAATCTGAAAAAGAATATATATATATTATGTATATATATTAAAAATATATATGTACGTATATAACTGAATCACTTTTCTGTACACCTGAAACATTGTAAATCAACTATACTTCAATTAAAAATTTTTTTCAAAAGAAAGTTACAGGGATTTTCCTGGTGGCGCAGTGGTTAAGAATCCGCCTGCCAACGCAGGAGACAAGGGTTCGATCCCTGCTCTGGGAAGATCCCACATGCCGTGGAGCAACCAAGCCCGTGAGCCACAACTACTGAGCCCTCACGCCACAACAACTGAAGCCCACATGCCTAGAGCCCGTGCTCCACAACAAAGGAAGCTACCACAATGAGAGAAGCTCACGCACCACAGTGAAGAGTAGCCCCTGCTCGCCGCAACTAGAGAAAGCCAGCACGCAGCAACGAAGACCCAATGCAGCCAAAAAAAGAAAGAAAGAAAAAGACAAATTTTTTCCTGTCATGTTTATAAGGAATGTCTCTAAATTTGTTGATTGCCCTTAAATTCTGCTTATAGTGTGTGGGTATTTAGGAGTTTTATGTTTTTATGTACTAGAGTTAGGCCTGTTAGTTTGTGTGTGTATGACTTCTTCCATTAGTTTTAAGGTTAGAAACAGAAATCAGATATTTATTCTATTTTTCTATGATTTAATTTTTACAGCTAACTTCTTGTTTATTGAGGTATAATTGACATGTAACATTACATTGGTTTCAGGTGTACAACATAATGATTCAATATTTGTATATATTGCTAAATGGTCACAAGTTTAGTTAACATCCATCACCATACATAGTTATACAATTTTTTTCTTTCTTTTTTTTTTTTTTTTGTGGTACGTGGGCCTCTCACTGCTGTGGTCTCCCCCGTGGCGGACCACAGGCTCCGGACGCGCAGGCCCAGCAGCCATGGCTCACGGGCCCAGCCGCTCCGCGGCACGTGGGA
>NC_041229.1:15825897-15875286 GCF_002837175.3 Physeter macrocephalus | reverse complement strand
CTGAGTAATATTCCATTGTATATATGTGCCACATCTTCTTTATCCATTCCTCTGTTGATGGCCACTTAGGTTGCTTCCATGTCCTAGCTATTGTAAATAGAGCTGCAATGAACATTGTGGTACATGACTCTTTTTGAATTATGGTTTTCTCAGGGTATATGCCCAGTAGTGGGATTGCTGGGTCGTATGGTAGTTCTATTTTTAGTTTGTTAAGGAACCTCCATACTGTTCTCCATAGTGGCTGTGCCAATTTACATTCCCACCAACAGTGTAAGAGGGTTCCCTTATACAATTTTTTTCTTGTTATGAGAACTTTTAAGATCTACTCTCAGCAAATTTCAAATATGCAATACAGGATTATTAACTATAGTCTCCCTGCTGCAATTCCATCCCCATGACATATTTATTTTATAACTGGAAGTTTATACCTTTTGACCCTCTTTGCTCATTTTGCTCCCCCCAACCCCCTACAGTTAACATCTTAATCCATATGAAATTTATGCTTTTTTTATATGTATCTGAATGTATGTCTGTCTTCCTCTTCCCACCTCCAACAGCTATCTAGTTTTTCCCAGCATCTTTTATTTGTAACAAAGTGGATCATTTTGTATTAGCTTAACAGCTGGCATCAGAATTCCTCTTAGGGAAAAACTGTCACTATTTAGAACATTCTCTTGATAAACGTGGAATAAAAGGTGAACCCCCTGAAGGCCCAAGTGACAGTGGCACCAAAATTTTAGATAAAGCCATTCTGAATGAGATTTAGAAGGAATGCAGTTATTCACATAAAAGAGAGGGTGAGAGAGAATGAAAAAAAGAAGGGAGGATGGTGACAAAATGAGGCAGAAAGATGACAAGAGCTTGGAATGAGTCATGGTCAGTGGAGTACGTTGGAGATGGGGTACAAATACTTGTGCTTCAGAAGATGATGCTTGTTGTGAAAACTAAATCTCTTTGCATTTCAGCAGCATAAACCCCTCCCTCTTTTGTCATACTCCTGCTCAAAACTTCTTGTATTGGTGGATTTTTTCCAGCTGGAATTTCTTAGAAGATTGACAAACAAATTATAAAACGGAAGAACCCAAAGCCACAGAGAACTAAGTAAAATTTAAAAGAAGAACAGAAAGGAGGGACATGTTCTACCAGCTTTTGGAAATGGTACAGCCGTGGTCATTGTTTTTGTCAGGACAGGCTATATTTTGCTGCAGAAACAAAAAGCTCCAAGTGCCATCATTTAAAATAACCAAGGTCTGCTCCTCACTCATGTTGCATGTCCATCGAGGGTTGCCTGGGAGATCCAAGCTGACAGCACCTACCTGGCTGGAACATTGCAGTTTGTCATAGTAGGGGGAAGGGAACATGACGACTTACGCACCGGCTCTGAAAGCTGCCTCGCAAAAGTGACATGTGTCACGCTCACATTTCATTGTCCAAATCTAGTCATACAGCCACATCAAACTCCAGGTGGACAAGGAAATGCAATCCTACCACTTTCCTGAAAGACGAGAGAACTTCACTATTTGTGAACAGTCCTAACGACTACAGTAATCATTTTTAAAAAAGAAAACTGTAGCACTGGCACAGGAACTAACATACCAATGAAACAGAAGAGAGAACTCAGGAAAAAAAAAAGAAAAAAAAATATATGTTATGTGTTTCTGTGTGTATTAGAATGGGCATATGATATGGTGAAATCATAAACCACTGGGGAGAAAGATGGTTTGCTTATGGGTAGTGCTGGGAAGATGGGTTTACCATTTAAATGAAAAACAACTTTAAATCTCTCCTTCTACTATATAAAAACTTGCATTCCAGAGGATTAGGACCCTAAATGTGATCTGTAAAACTACAAAACTAATGGAGAAAATATAAAAAGAGTATCTTTGTGACCTTGGTGTGGGAAGATTTCTCTAATAAGACCCCAAAAGACTCAAACCATAAGGCAAAAGAGAAATGATGCATTTGACTAGAATAAAATTGAGCCTTTCTGTTCACTGACAGAACAGAAAGACGAGTTAACAGTGAGATGACCAGCCAGGAGACGATATTGCAACAACTAAAATAGAGAATATGTGTATATCTAGTATATATCTTATATAGTTGAATTCCTTCAAATCATCAAGGAAGAAAACAGAAACAGAAACAACTGAAAAAGGGCAAAAAAAGATGACTAGGCAATTCACATAAAATCTTTGAAATCTGCAAAGTCCTTCCCTCTAACAGGTACATGAAGAGATGTACATCTGCACAGTAATCAGAGAAATGCAAAAACCAGTGAAGTCCCCTGTAAACCCGTCAGCCTGGCAACAATTAGAAAGCCAGATAACCCCAAGTGTCGGAAAAGACGTGGGGAAACAGGAGCCCACAGGCACTGCTGGTGGGAGAGTGCGGTGATGGAGCTGATCTCAGGAGTCATCTGGCAGTTCTAAGGGAAACTGAACATGGCCAGCAAGCTCTCCCCTGGTTGTGTACCGCAGACACCCATAAGAGGACATGCTTGAAATTGTTCATCACAACAAGGAACTGAGGCAGCCTGGGTGTCCATCACTAGGGAATCAAAAACAACATTTATTGGGTGCAATACTGTGAAAAACTATGCACCATTCAGAAGTAGTGAAACAGATGTATGTACAGCAGCATGAACTAATATGAAAAACAGAGTAGAATGAAACAGACTAAAATATATATATGTGTGTGTGTGTGTGTGTGTTGAGATCTGTATACATGTGTGTGTATACACATATATAGATGTATATATGTATATGTATATATGATATCTATTGGAGACAGGGAGGTAAAGATGGGGTGAGATGGAAAGAAATTATGAAACAAAACAAAATAGGGGGCTTTCACAGATGAATGATGGCAATTGCCTCATACTGCAGGGTATGATTAACTCAATTCCACGCATCTGCCACCTGATAAATATCAACAGAAGGGAAAAGAAACCAACCACTCAGAATCACTGGGCTCCCCGAGAGTGGCACTTCCACTGCTGTCCCATTGGTTACAACAGCTTCCCACACTCTAACCTGCAGGTTCCTGGGTCTGGCCCCCAGAGACCGGGATTCAGTAGGTCTGATGTGGTGTTACCAAACCAGGTTCGTTTGCCTGAGGTGCAGCAAGCCAGATGCTGCCAACCCAGAGGTTGGCAGCAGAGAAAGGTTTATTCACAAGGCAGCCAAGTGAGGAGATGGAGAACGAAGCTCAGATCTGCTTCCCCAAAGGCGAGGGGCTTGAGATATTTATGGGACAAAGAAGCAGGGTGGTCTTAGGTGTGAGAAGGGGATTGGGGGTGGGGGAAAGGTGAGGCAATCGGGGTTCTGCACAGGCATATGAGTTACATGCTTCTTCATGGGATGCATGTTCAAAAATGGAGGCACTTATACCTGAGGATGGAATTTTCAGCCCTCTGACGTCAAAAGGTCATTCATCAAACACCTGCGCAGACCCAGGTTTAGGGGTGGTGGTCCCAACACTGACTTGAACTGGACAGAAGCCAACTCCAAGTTCTTGGAAAACAACTTAAGCCCCCCAGTTACTATAGTGACCAATACATCAGAGGCGTTATCTATATGGGTCGTTAAGGAGTCAAAAAATAACCAAGGCGAGCCTGGTCAGTGAAGGCAGTTTACAAGCGGAGGGGTTTTTAACAATCTGTTCCCTTACCTGCTGTTCTGTAGGACAAGCTCAAGAATTTCTGTTTGTCCCCAGTTTCTGTTAACCCTATGGGGCATGGTTTCAGGATGGGTTTTTTAACCCCATGGGGCACAGTTTCAGTGGGGCCTGAGAATTTGTGTTCCTCCCCAGGTGCTACTGATACTGCTAAGGAGCAATGCCTTGAATAGCAAGTCAAGATAACCATAGGCCTCTGCAGCATCTGCACTTCTCTCCAGCTCCTTCCATCACCCAAGCGGCTTCCCTACTAGATTCTAAACTCCACAAGGGCAGGGTCATGCCTCCCTGTGCCCCCTTCCCCCAACTTCCCAATGCCAGGCACATGGCAGACGCTCAATAAATGTTTGATGGTGCCAGGCTGGACATTTAAAGTTTTTGAGCAAGAAAGTGACTGAGGAGAATTAGGGAGTCAGAATAGGAATCTCACCAGCAACTGGGGAAGAGTGGCTCAGAGTGGGAGTAAATTAAGTTTAAGGGGAGGCGGGTCTCAACTAGGGAGGCTGGAATGGAAAAAGGAAGGCTACTGTCTGCCTGCATATCCCCAACAGCCTACCATCTGAGTTACTCTCAACTCTCCCTCTCTCTGCCACCCTCCCCTCCTTCTCCAGCTAAATTCAGAAAGAGCACAGGTGGGGCGAGATCAACTACCATCCCATGTACTAATCCGAAATCGCTGGGAGACGGGCATCTGGAATTCACTCTCCTTCCTTCAAGTCCAGAGTGGATTAACCATGTATGGATGAACAGCACGTTGGCTGGATGTAAGGCCACGTGCTGCCTCACATCCATAGGGTCAGGGCAGGACCATACCTGGGGATGCAGGAGCATCAATTTACATTTGTCTCAGTGGCTCTTTCTGCCCCTGTGTCGCTTTTCCCCTTCTTTCGGTGCCCTGCCCTTGGTGCTTCTGCCTGGAGAAGAGCACTGAAGGGGGGCCTGCTCTAGGGCCAAGTCACCACGCCTACTCTGCTTTCAGTCCCCATACCTGTGGCATGAAACATGAAACCCCCTAAGACACATCTAAATGCTGTGATTTATTCTATTCCCCTTCTCTGGTGTTTTTCCCCTTAAGGGGACGCGAGCAAGTAAATTATTCTAAGGTGCAGGAGTACATGTGGAGGGAAGAGTCTAAGGACCACAGTCTACCCTACCTGACCTGGTCATCGGGCCTTGGGAGGCCAATCTACCCAATTCAGTGTGACCCTCTCCCACCTGCATGAATCACTGCGGGCTGGACACAGAGGAGATGCCACATCTAGACTCTGCTCAAATTTTCCAGTTGTCATCCAGGATTCAGGCGATGGGAACCCTTATAATGCCTGAGGCCCTGGGGAAGGAGTGCCCGGACCTGGTGTGGGAGTGGGTCTGTCATCCATCAGCCAGTCCATCCCTGGGGCTGCAGGCTCCCACAGCCCCCAGACTGAGAGACTGCTGAGCACCCCACTCTGGGGAGCCCCATTCCCAACCCCAGACTGACCTCTCCTGGCCGGACCCCGCAAAGCAATTTGAAAGAGAGGATGTGGAGTCATCGTGGGCTCATTGTTTTCTCACTGCCTACCCGCCAAAGAGAGGGGAGAAAGGAGACAAAGAGGAAATCAAAAGGAATACGTTGACCCTCCCACCCTCCAGCCTCCTGCTTCTCCCCCCAGACTCCAGCTGTCGGCCTAAAATCACAGAGCCATTTCTCTCAAAACCCAGAGGAAAAAAAAAAAAGAGAGGAAAGCAAAGTGAAGGGAAGAGGCAGCAGCGAATTTCAGAAGGAGGGCTAATTTGTGCAGCGCCGGACAGCTGCATTTGCATAATGAAGTGTGCAGAGGATGTTTGGCTCATGTATTTTTTAGAAGGTTTAACTTTAATTTTATTTAGCCTAAGAAGGGCATGTCACTCAAACTCTGCTGGTCATTTATAAAAATATTTCAATTGTGTTTCCAAGGAGCTGTCTTTCTGGCCTAAGTGGCTGGTGCCGGAGGTTGCGAATGCTAATGCAGAGGTCGGGAGATTGATGGGGAGAGCCAGCGAGGGAGAAAAAAACGGGAGGGGCAGCGACACCAAGAAAGAGACACCGAAGACGCAGAGTAGAAAGGACGAGCAGGAAAACAAAGGGAGAAAGAGACAGAGTGTGGAGTGGGACAAGGCCCCCTGGACTCAAAAGAAGCAGGTCAGGTAACCATCCACAACGGGAATGGGGATGGACTTTCCCAGTGGACCACACCTCACTCGTGCAGGTGGGTCCAGCTCTCCCAGCACGTGGCGTTTGGATTTTGTTTTGAGGATCGCTACTCTAATCTCCAACAAATACCGTTTCCAAGAAACGTACTCTAAGACCAAGCTGTCTTCCTTCCACCCCTGCGTCCTGCACTGGAAGCCTTTTCTCCATCTGTAATTCTGAACTGGAGTGAAGGAGCTTGACTGTGGGCTGTTAGCCTTGGAGGTGGGCAAAAGGGAGGACGGGGCTGAGCACGGCTGTGTACACTTCTTTCCTCCGGCCATTACAGCAACAATTACCCATCACCTCCCGTCCCGAGTTTCCACCACAAACACTCCAGCCTCCTCAATGAAAAACTCTTCGATTTTCAAACCACGTGTTGCAGTGTCAGCACACAGAGTAGATAAGGAGTGAGAGGAGGGAGGGACTGTACCTGCAGAGTCCCTCTCCTTCCCCCCCTGGCCTGAAAGCGCTTCAGGGAAACCCCAGAATCTCAGACCCAAGCCAAGTCTCTGCTTTACTGATGTAGAAACTGAGCTCTAGAAGAGGGAAAAACTCTGCCCCAGAGGCGTCCAGGGCCCCCGGGTGAGAGCGCTCCTGGCCACGCCTCACCGTCTCCCTCCTTCCCTTGCTAATCCACCCCTGGGTTCCCTCTGCTTCCTCCCTTGGTCTCAAAGGCCGGAGAAGAGATTCCCAGTAACTTGCTCCAGAAAATTCCACCTCAGCAAAATGACTTAGATCTCCTTGTACAGTTTTCTCTGCCGGTTGTCTAATTTGAATGTTTAGCGCTCAACTTGATCTGTGGATGCAGCCTGGGGACCAGGCATTCTGCATCTGGAGACACCTCCAAAGGTCCCAGCCTTAGAGTTCACACTACCTGACACAGAATGTGGAGCAGAGGGGCTAGACACCCCCCAGAAAGTGCCCCAATGCCTCCTGCAAAAAACATAAAAATTACACACTCGGCCAAGATAGCCTAGGGCTGGCAGCTCAGTTCTCAGAGTTCATGGGCTTAGCATGGCACGGGGTACAGGGTGGGGAAAATAGCTCATATGTGACATGTGACAGGCAGCCAGAAGGGGGCAGGGGACTTGGAGTTGGGTTGCCTGGATTCAAATTTGCTTGAATTAATGACTTGAGCAAGTCACTTAACCTCTCTGATCCTCCAGTTCTTCATCTTACACAGGAGGAAGACTATCTACTTGTCAGGGCATCACGAGGTTTGACGTCCTGCATCCTAGTTCACATGGCCCTGGTGGTAGGAGGGGCCGAGGGGCTGTCTGCCAGGCACCCCAACGGAGAGGCTACGCGTGCAAAGCCACCAACCGCGGGCAGCTTACGAGACAGGAGCAGAGGGGCGAGAGCAGAGTCAGCTCCTCCCCCTGGAGAATGGCCCACGCGGTAGCTACTACTGATGTCCCGTTATTTTCTCGGCCCTTGTTGTCAACAAAAGAGCTTTGACAAAGACTAGATAATCCGAGACTGCCAGAAACAGAGGGGTAGACACAATCAAAAGCAATGCTCCGTCATTCTCTCATTTTAAGACAAGCAGTCTACAGAGCTGGTCATGCAGAGCCCAGACGTGAACCCACTTTGTCCAGGTCCTGGAATCCTCATCCCTTCCGATGACAAGACTAACAGCTTCTGGTGGGTGAAACTTCCCATGCCCTCAATACACACACACACACACACACACACACACACACACGCGCGCGCGTCAGGAAAGGGCATGGGCTTCCAGAGCACCAGTTTCTGATGTGCAAGGGCAGGGGCAGCTGAGACCAGACTGGGGTGGGAGAAGAGCCTGGGGAGGGGGCCGGCACTGGCCACCTCGGCCCCTCAGGAGGCACGGGCGTATGGCCAGCCAGACCTGGCAGCCCGAGCACACTAATCCTGCTGTCAGCCAGGCCGGGCGACGGATTAGGAAATGTCACGTTTCAAAGGAAATTATTTCCATTTTCTCCCCAGGAAAGTAAAAGGCAGAAAGAAAAGCAAACTCCCAGGGTCGTGTAGTGGGAGATAGGCCAACATATGGGCCTTAGACGTGCACGTCCCATCCCTTCCCCCTCCCCCAGCCCCTCCACGGATGCCCAGAAGTGACAGCCTCACTGAGTTTACCTCGGCCAAGGACAAATGGATTTCACAGTTTATGAAGGGAGGAAGGGGAGTGTCATGGATGCATGAGCCATGACCCACCTTTGGCCCCTGCTTTCCTGGCCTGGTCTCAGCCACAGCTCCATGCTGGAGCCCCCTCACTCGGCTGGCTCCCTGGGCCCTGTCTCCTGGGATCAGCGATTCTGAGACAGACGTCGCCCTTGACCTTCCATGCAGGTGCCAGAACCTCTGCCCCTGTGTGGCCCTGAGACCCTGCCTCTTGTCCGGGGCTCCCCACTCTGCAGGCAAGACAGAAAACTCCAGACACAGAGAATGAAATCATACATTCTCCCTCTCTAGATTTCTCTATTATTTTTTTGCTTCTCTACCTCCCCCAGTCTCAGCTGAAACAATAACAAACACTTCTCATTCTCACTGCCACTGAAAATTATGGAGGTCTTAATTACAAAAGTAATGTCACAATGCTAGCAATTAATTAATTCTAATCTGGCCTGGAAGAGAGGAGGTCGGGCATACAATCACCTCACAGCCTAGGGAGCTGAGGACCACCCTGATGGGTATTGTGATTGAAATATATTTATATGGAGTTATTAGATACTATCTATGCTCAATCCATTACCATAAACTTAAGCTTCCACGTTCTTTCATATTAAATGAATTTTCATGTCACACTTCCCAGTAAGTACTGCCTCAAGTCAATCCTTATTTATCTAATAATGCCATGCAAATATTTTATTGTATTTCAATGAAACGTGTCGAAAACTATTACCTTGTGCTGCCTTTGGGGTGGGGAGGGAGCAGTGCTGAGCGGGAGGTGGGGAGACCCATCTCTGTGTCTGCTCAGTGAAAAGCAGCCCCCTCCCACCCATTCCTCTGCCCGCACTCCAGCACCCCGCTTCAGGGTGGTAGATCTGCAAAGAAAGTGTTTCCCAGCCCCAGACAAACTGAGGACCTGCAGGGCAAATGCAAGCCCTTCAAGAAGAAAAGCAGAAACCCCTCCTCAATTCTAAGAGCCCTCGGCCCCACCCCTCTGGCCGTGGACCAAGATGAAGGCTAACCTCATGGACGGATGACCTGTGCAGTCACACAGAGCTCCACCCTCAGAGGGCCTCGCGCTTTGCTTAGTGGTCTGCCATCCCTGTTCTGCAATCCTTAATCATTTTTGAACATAGGGCCCCTCATTTTCATTTTTCACGGAAGGATCCCACAAATGATATAGCTGGTCCTGTCCAGGATACATTTCAATTCCACTTCTCGACATGCTGCACCCTCTGGGGTGTTTCCCTGCAATCTAGCAGCCAAATCTTTGTGGTCAGAAGAGGCCCTTCCGGTCTTGCCTTTCCACCCTTCCTGACACAAACCCTCTCCCGGAGAGCTCTCCATGGTGCTGATGAGGACCCAGAGGTTTGTGCCTAAGGCCATGCGTCCAGCAAGTAGAGAATCCTGACTGGATCCCAAATCCTGGACACCCCAGAGTTGGGATGACTCCCTGACATTGCATGGCTGGTGACACAGTCACCAGGCCATCCTGGGTGCGGGGACAGTTGGACCAGGTGACAGCCCTAACAGCATCTAGCTCCAGCCTTGCTCGGTGTCTCCTAGGATCCAGCACCTGCCCTGCATCCATCTATGGCTACTGCATTGTGGCTGAGTTAGAGGTGAGTCTGTCCCCACTGCCCCCCTGTCCCTTGTCCCTGCTGTTCAGGTCTAACTAGTCTTGGAAGGACCAGCCTCTTGATGACCAAAGCTCCCAAATGGCCATTGGGTTCCCTTAGCTTTATGGCCCATTCAGCCAAGAAACACATTTCCAGGGTCTGGTGGACATCTACAAAGCAATCTTACACACACATCCCCTTCCATTCTCTGGCCTTCAGTTTTACGATCTGAAAAATGGAGAATAACATCTGCCATGAAAACCTGTCAGCGCTTTTGCAGAAAATAGGTGAAATAGTAAAGGTTTTCAAGCACCATGTGGAGAGTTATTATGTTTGATTTCTAGTTCTCGGGCCAGTGTGTCTAGGGTCAGTGATCTGCTTTCTATGCTCTTTCCCAGGCTTGTGGTGCCCTGTGTGAGCCTCCTTACACGTCACCTCTACCCCGCCCCCTAAATAATCCTCCTTCTTCCTCGATACTTTACCAAACTTCAATCCCTTTCGTTAGAAAGGCAAGGAGGGCTCTTGCAAACCCAACCACAGCAAAGTGGAATTGACCGATAACGAGAAGGAATAAACAGTCCCACTGAAGGAGCTGCTTGTCCACTCTGCCCCCTGCCTGGTGAATACTAGATCCCTTACATTTGCAGGACTGAGCTGGCAGAGCTGGACCCGGCTCCCCAGGCCAGCAGGAGGTGAGAGGCTGGCCGGCCACAGAGTTCCCAGAGATTTTGCTTCCCTCTTTCCGGACCCATTCCTGTTCAGGCTTCCTGCCTGCCTTCTCCTCTCACTCCCAGCCTACACATTCAGTCTCTGCGAAGCCATTTTACAGATGAGGAAACTGAGGCCATCACTGCAGACTTGAGACTCTAATTAGGATCTGTCTGACTCAACCTCCTGCCCTGCCTCTCACCCAGGCATTTGCATTGTAAAAGCTCCTGCTCACAAAATAAAACCTTGACTCTGAAAATCCTCAAAGGCCTTCATTCATTCATTCATTCTTTCATCCAACCAATATTAACTCTGCATGGACGGTGTTCCAGGCACAGTTCTGGCCACAAAACAACAAGACACAAGCCTGTGGTTCCAAGAGCTGACGTTCCGGCCTTTGAGCTCCACCCTCCAGGTGATCCGGAAGCTGCCCTGGGCCCAGTTCTGACCCCAGAGAAGCCACCCCTCGGCCTCTAAGCCCTCAAATCAGGAATCACAGGGAGAGGAGCCGAGGCCAGTGGCCTGCCCACCTCCCGATTAGGCCCCCTGCTCTCTTGGGCTTGGCCTGGCCCCTGAGTGGCTGACCTGAGATTTGAGGAGAGTAGGAGCACTGCTCACGGGAGAGCAACTCCAGGTACTAGGATAGAGGAGAGGTTTCACGATGGAGAATCTTCCCAGAAGGCCCTAAATCGTGCCCCAGGGGAAACCACTCACGGGTTAGGTTAGCTTGTACCCAAGCCTCCTCTGTGTGTATGTGTGAGAGACAGACAGACAGACACCCATCACTCAGTCCTAAGCTCCCTGAAGGCAGGGATGCCAGCCTCTGTTACTCAGCCACACCCACCCAGCCACATTCAGGGGTTCCAGGGCTCTCAGTCCAGCAGGGGGACTGACCACCACACTACATGCCTGCCTGCCTGACAGGGCGCAGACCAACCCCACCCCCGCAGGAGGACAGGGCTGTTCCTCCCCACATTCCGTTCCCTCCCCCCTCTTCCCTCCATCCTCTAATCATTCATGGTGACAGATTGACAGAAGTGCCCCCACCAGACAAAATTGCCTCTGGGCACAAGTACAAAACATAAAACATTTAGGGAAAATCATCCAAGAACAGTTGGCACCACGAGTAAACTGCTTTAAACACTCAACTATAAGCAACCAGTTTAAAACTCTGGCTCCGCTGAGTCCTGGCACCAGCCCAGCAGGGTCCCCCATGCTCAGGCCCCCTGTGGCCCTCCTGATCACAGCCACCCTCTCCTGGCCTCCCCTCCCTTCCCTTCCTCCTGAAACTGGGCAGTAGCCCGTCTTCCCCCACAGGCACACCCCAGGAAGTCCCAACACTGGAGGGCACAAAAGAGGGGAAGTTCCCTTTTTTGGAATCCTCTCTCTGCAAACTCCCAGCACACACATCCTGCTACAGGGCTGAGGATTGAACAGGTCTGCCCAGGACTCATCTTTTACCAGTGCACTAATTCCACGCAGGCCGTCACAAAGCCTGGCCTCTCTGATCATTCTTCCCATTTGCATAGCACTTATGACCCACAGAGTAGTTCCACATGTTTTATCCCACTGGCCCTCACAACAGTGTGGTGGGTTTGTAGCTCCCTTCATGAGATGCGGAAAAGGTCCAGAAGCAACTGCTCAGGCCATAGAGTTGGCAGATGCCAGAGCTGGGACAGGAGGCCAAGTCTCTCTTCTTCAAAGCCTTCCCACCATACAGAGCTGCCTCTCAGTTCACACTCGGCTGCCTCTTTACACTCAGAGGTGTTCTCCTGGGGACCCTGGGCCCCGGATCAAGGGAGGACTGGTGCGGCTCCAGGAAGAAACAGCACGGAGAGCCCTGCGGGCTCAGAGGGTTGGGGCCTCCCACCGGCACCTGGCTCTCCTCCGTCCCAGTCACCTCAGGCTGTAGCCTCCTCCCGGGGGATGCAGGCTGGGGTCCGCTCCCAGGCAGGAGCTGAGTCCAGGCGGCCCGTCTCCCTGCTGTGGTGCTCCCGGGAGCTTTGGAGCAGTTGGTGCTTTCTGTCCCACTGAGACCCATCCCCAGACCCTGGAGAGCAGCTGCTTTCCTGCCTGCGTCTGACCAAGCAGGGCTGTCTAAAGTCGCCCCTCACCCAAGTCCCTAACAGATGCTCAAGAGACCTTTACACTTGCAAAATACCTAGCACTTTCCACAACCCTCATCTAATCCTGACCCCCATAGTATGAGATTGGCATTAATGTCCCCATTTAACAGTGAGAAAACCAAGGGCTTGGGCAGGTTGGAGGAATTGTCATGAGTTATCGGGAGCTAAGAAATGGTTGAAACATAACTTGAATCCAGATTCTCTGACTCAGAGTTCACTCCTGCTTCCACCATCACCAGTGCTGCCAAACAAGCACCAGGCAGCCGTCTCCTGGTGGAGATGGCCTCATTGTGTGCCAGAGCCTAGAGCCCTTCCTTGTCCCTAGAGGTCCTTGTCTACTGTGGTCCCGCTGGGCTCTGGGTCAGTTAAGGCATCACCTCTCTTCTTGCCCTATGCACTTTCACTTAACATACGTATATTGAACACCTACTATGTACCAGGCACTATGTGACGTGCCGGGAATACAAATGATGAGCAACGTACAGCCCCTTCCTACAAGGAGCTTCCTGGTGGGGGTGGGGAACAGTGAGTAAAGCAGCTGTGAAATCACATTGTGCTAGTTTCCATGACAAAACAAGCATAGGGCGCTTTGGAGTGCTTAGGTAGGAATACCAGGGCTGGTCTTGGAAGATGAACGTCTTCTTGAGAAAGCGGCTGTTACCTGAACCAGGTAAGAGGTTTGTCAGGCAAAGAGGGGGAGGCGGGACACTCCAGGCAGAGGGGACAGCATGGCATGCTTGGGACAGCAAGTATTTCGCCCTGGTGGAGCATAGAAATCCAGGAAAAGAGAACATTCCCAGTAGTGGTCAACTAGATCTAATGATCTGGAGAAGACAAGCAAGTCGAGAGCAAACCCTGCCATTGCATTTAGTAAAAGGCAGGTCACAGGTCCCCTCAGCAGAGTTGTGGGGTGAAAGCCCAGTGATTCTAATGGAGTGAATGAAATGAAAATAGGAAATTATGACAATGTTTCAAGAAGTCTGGCTGTAACCAGGAAAAGAGAGCTGGGGCAATAACCAGGGAGGTGTGTGAAGTCAAAGAGGGCATATGTTTGCTTATGTAATGGGAGACGTTTATGTCTAAATGATGCATGGATGGATCCTGAAAGGGAGTGGGTGTTTGCAGTTTTAGCAGAGAAAAGAGCTCATTGATGGGTGAGATAAAGTCCCTGAACAGGAGACAGGACACTTGGTGTCACTGTCCACTGGGACAGGAAAGATCCAGGAAAAGGCCAGATACAGATGCAGGGAAACTGGTGTGGGGGAGGCGAAGTGTGTTGCCAGCATTCTGGTCTCAGTGGTGCCAGAAGTGGGAAGAGAGGAGGAAGAGGATGGAGTGTTGAGGAAGTTCAAGGAGAATAAAGTTTGAGGTAGCCTCTTCAAGAAATGGAAAGAGGGCTACGTAGGGAATCAGAGAAGGACTGTTGAATTTAGGTGGTGCCAATCTGCTCAGCATGATGTGTGTGCTTGTGTGTGTCCAGCAGCTCTCATCACCCAAGACTGAGAAGTGGAGAAAGCAGACCATTGGATTGATCCAGGGTTTAGAGTTTTTCCAGGTCATGAGCCAGAAACAATGGAGCAAAGGGTCTGAGGATATTGCACAAGGGTGGCTGAGATGGTGCATTTTCACTGACTGAGCCATGGGGTGCCCAGATATTTGGTAAACATTATTCTGGGTGTGCCTATGAAGATGTTTATGGATGAGATTAACATTTGAATACAGACTAATAAAGCAGATTGCCCTCCCCAATGTGGGTGGGCCTCATGCAATCAGTTGAAGGCCTGATCTCCCATGAGTAGAGGAAAAGTCCTCCTGCCCGATGGCCTTCAAGCTGGGACAACAGTTCTTTCCTGCTTTCAGACGTGAGCCAAAACACTGCCTCTTCCTGGGTCTTGATCCTGCTGGCTTTTAGGCTGGAACTACACCGTCACCTCCCCTGGATCTCCAGCTTGCCCGCTGCACATCTGAGGACTTCTCAACCTCCATAATCGCATGAAACAATTCCCTAGAGTAGACCTCAGACAGAGGTAGAGTTAGAAGTAGAGTTAGAGATATATCTCCTATTGGTTCTGTTTCTCTGGAGAAACCTGATTAATACAGTGGTTAAAAGATGGGCCAGAGGATTTAAGCTGGATGGGAAAGGAAATGAAGGTGGGGAAGGTAAAGAAATCAAGGGACACTCCATGAGAGTGAAAAACACACAAAGGCGAAAAAAGAAACTGAGCAAGAGAACTTGGCTGATGAGAAGTTGTGGTCCAAGCACAGATGTACGATTTCAGAAGGGGCACAGTTCTGGACAATAAGATCCACGTGTCATTATGGGAATGGCTGCTGAAAGTACAGCAAAGATAAAGACCAAAATATACATGAAGAGATGTGAGAGCAGCGAGGCCAGGACTTTGGATGAGTCTCCCATATGGATAAAGTTCCCAGGACCTTGGGAGGCCTTGGCATGAGGACGATGACAGAGGCAGATGCCACGTGTTCAGTGAACGAGGGAGAGTTACCTTTATTGTGATAAGCCGTTGGGATTGGGGGGTTTATTGCTACTGCAGCATGACCGTTCCTATGTGGTGACCAAGGGTGGCGTGAACAAGAGCTATGATGGGATTTAGCCAGCCACAAGGTTTCCATGAGAATTCATCACAATATTTCCCTGGCAGATTGGACTGGCAGAGGAGACAGATGTGGGAAGATGGTTGAGGGAAGAAAGAGAAAGTGGGAAGGTAGGAAGAATCAGACTCTTCCAGAAGGACTCAGCCACAGACTAGATGGATCAGGGCTCCACCCTCGCCTACCTCATTTGTAAACAAGATTCTCCCGGGCTCCTGGGGTGTGTCATAAATGTGCTGGGCGACAGTCTCTACATCTCTGATGTCTCCTTCACCCTGACATGGTTTATTTGCTCCTTTATTCGTTCTATAAATATGCATCGACCACCCAATATAATCCAGCACTTTGCCGGGTGCTGGAATTAGAGAGATGAGTAAGACACGCTCCGCGTCCAGAGATCTACGTCTCTCTCCGGAGGGAAAGCGTAGATGGAAAGCATTGTGGTAAAACGCAGCGCCCTTGGAAATCCTTCCAGGAGTCGTCCTCAGCCAGAGGGAGCACAGCGGCCAGGGTGCATCCCAGGAAAGATCCCTCTTCTCTGGTGCCTGCTGGGCAAGTGAGAAAAGACAGGACTTCCCGACCCAGGTCCAGGGCTGCATGGACGCATGGTTTCCCCCAGAGATGGTCAGTGTGGGAAGCCTTTGAGCCTGAAAGGCCCCAACCTCCCTGCCTCCCCCAAAGCCCAGAGGAATAACTCTGTGCCCAGAAGGAAGCTGGGGACCATGGAGAGGAGGAGTGGGGTGATGGAGGTTTGCAAGTGATGACGTTTTCACCTTTGGGGCTCCGGCCTGTCTGGTGTTGTTACTGTCACCCTCAGAAGTCCCCGACCTGCCCCCATGCCTTCTCTCTCCCAGCCCTCCTCCTCCCTCCCCGGGGCCCCTGCAAACCCCCTTTTCCTGCTCTCCCATGGCAACCCCACCTCGGGTCATCCTCCCTCGCATCACCGTCTCTATCTTCTCCACTTCCGCCCTCTCTCACTCTCTATTCCCCCTCTCTTTCCTCTTTCTCTCCTTTCAAATCTAATCAACTAGTATTTATTGAGTCTGAACCCTCTCTCCTCTCTCTCCTGTTCCCTGACTCTGCTGCCCTGTGGTCAGCTCCACTCACCCCGGAGCCAGGCTGATGAGGCTGTCAGGGGCTGGACCCGGGGGATGAGGGACTAAGTGTGTCCCTCACACATAAGCAGAAAGCCAAGCCAGAGTCCCATCTCTCCCTCAGGCTCCTCCTCGCTCCAGGCAGCCCGGGGAGCATACATTATTTAGAGAAATTATTTAGCATTCTGCTTCTGTCATTCTTTGCCATGGCGCCAGGCCCTGATATGTGATAAAAATATCAATGTTAAATCGACTCTGACAACTGCTGGTTACTGGCAGTGTCACTAGAGCCTAGAGCCGGGGGCAGAGTTGACAGCTCCTGCAGGACCTGGAGCGCCAGCGGTGCCACCAGTCTCTCTTGGAAACATCTCCAGCCCCCCAGCCTGGGACAAGCTTTGAGACGGGCAGCCCCTGGGGACAGGCTGCTGCCCTCATACCGTGCCAGAGCCACCCCAGCCCCTATAGTCATTCCGCTTTGCTCCAACTCCTCATCCTGGAAAGTGCCTATTTCACCATCAGTAGAAAAATTCTCATAAAAATAAATAAATAAACAAGTGAGTCAAGCCACTAGGCAGCAGTAGGTCACATGGTGTCTTTTTAAAGTTACACATCGGTTCTGGCAGATAGAAATTTCATGCCCACAGTACAGATTATAACACCAAGGCTCGGAGATGTTAAGTAGCTTTCCTGAGGACGCACAGCTAATAAGCATGGAGACTGGGTTAGGACCTGAGTCTGTCTGGCTCAAGCCCAGGGCACCATGACATAATGAGCTGGCAGAGGGCATCCGGCATGCAGCAATCGGAATCCAGCTTGAGCCACTGACTGAGGCCGTGGATATCCTCTGAAGGCCAATAAAGGATGGATCCCTCCCCCTAGCCTCTCACCACTGGCTTGGGATGAACTAATTCAACCCACCTGGGTGAGGGAGAGGATGAACCTGACCTGTCTTGAGGATGTCAGAGGAGACTTGGTACATCTCTGCACTCTCCCTACTCTTCACCCTGCATCACCACTCAGGCTAAGCAAGGTTCTATTCGGCAACTCTGAAGGAGGAGAGAGAGTGTGGAACTGAAGGGAGTAAGGGGCAGGGCACCAGGGAGAGCACGAGGAAGGAAGGACAGAATAAGAGACCTGGAACCAAAGGCAGGGAGAGAGCTCTGCCCTCACAGGACGCTCCCGTGACCAACCTTGCCCCTGTGGGTCTCCCTCTTCTTGGAAGCAGAAGCCGTGCCTCCTCCTTCTTTTGAACTAGCCAAAGGCTGAGCACGGAACGACCTCACAGAAGATGCCTGCTGGTTAGGTTTTCTTCACTAAGGGCAACAGAGTGGAGATGGTAACAGCCTCTAACGGGCATCTCCAGGGCAGTGGATCCTGGGGTAAGGTCCATGTGAAAAGGACTTAGGGGCTCCAACCAGTAGAAAGTCAGCATTGAGAAGGGGGTTCCAGCCGAGTGGGCGGGCATGGGCTGCTTTCACGGAGACAGAGGTCCAAAATGAAGGAGGCCATAGCCTTGTTTGTCTCTGCGGACTAAGCCCTCCCTGGGAACAGAGTTTAGTGCTAAGTGCTTTAGAGAGATTCAGGCAGAGAAGGGTGACCAGAATGCAGACAGACTTCTTCAAATGATGGCACAGGAGAGATAGTAAAGAAATTGGACACGTTTAGCCAATAGAACACTCGCAGGGACAAACTATCCAATATCTAAAGAGCTGTTAGAGAATGGACTGGAACATTTGGCACATAAAGTGTGGAATTCAGACTATTGTTGGAAACAGCAGGAAAAGTAAAAAGATGATTTAGGCCCCATGTGAGGACCCAGAAGTGATGGCTCTGAATCATGTCATATAGCAGTGCTTCCTGACCTTGTTCACAGCATGGCTCACACAGAAACTGATCACATATGTACCACTCACTGGGGAAAAAGGAATGTATGAGGATGCCCAAAGCCACAGGTGACCAGTGATAGGACTGTGACCACCCACGTGGCAGCCCTGTGGCTGAGAAGAATTCACAAAACGTGCCCGACGGGAGTACGCTGGAGACACTCTGCTTCCGATCACTAGAGGTGTGCGAGGAAAGACTGGATGAGGGTCTGGGGGAGAAGGGCTGCTGCAGAAAGGGTTCCCATACTAGCAAGTGAGTTGGTCCCTTTCAGCTCAGAGCTTCCAACATTCTAGGTCTCCCGGGAGGACCGGCAGGCGGGTGGAGGCATGGGGGCTCCACGCGCATGCTCAGATCGGGGTCCTCCTTCCACTCCTCAGAGCAGAGGGTTTCTACGTTAGCCAGCCCCGCACAGTGATGACCCGTGTCAGCCCACTTGCTGTAGGAGCACAGGTGACCCTGGGCTACGACTATCCCATTAGCTGCCCCACCCCTGTGTGGGGTAAGGCCTCCAGATGGACTCAGGAAAATCACCCAAACTGAGTTCAATCGAGCAGAAGAAAGGAGGGTGGATCCCATTCATTATCCCTAGGCTGACCCTCATGCATCATCCTAAACACAGAGCAGTGCCACTGTAGACAGACAGTAGCAGTTAGTGAAATGGGACTTTGATGTTGTCAAAATAAAGATCCGTGCTCTGCTCACAGAGTATGAGATGACGAGATGGCCCCAGGTTGTCCCAGCAAGACTGTCCCAGCATGTCTGGCTGGAGAGGCATGGACTGCAGAGCCAGACAGACCTGGGCTTCTCCACTCACTGGCTGTGTGAACTTGAGCCAGTTACTTGGCCTCTCCGAGCCTCCACCTCCTCAGCTGTAAAGCAGGTTGGATAGAGTCCACCTCACAGGCTTGTTAAAGGATTTCATGAGCTAGTGTGTGGCATTGCCATGGACACTCTGTGTGACCTTGGGAAGGTCATTGCGTTCACGAAGCCCCAGTGTCTCGCTCTGTAAAATGAGGGGTTTGTCCATAGATCGCTAAGGTTCCTCAGGCCCTAAGGTCCTGCACTCTATGATTTGGGAACGTGCAGCCACAAAAAGCCACCAGTCCCTGAAACCTGACCTCTCTCCCTTCCTCAACTCCAAATTCACCCCCTCAAGATAAGGGTCCCCAGGTCACCTCCCCTCCCACTCCTCACCCCCAATCAAACCCAGACGCCAACTCTGCAAATGCCGTCAATCTTACAAGACCCAGAAATCACTAACTTTTGATTCATGAAGCACTTCAGTGTCCCTAGCCAGGCACCCTCCACTTCTGCCCTCCACAAAAGACAGCCCACACCTTGGAAGACAGAAAGCCACTAACTGTTTCCCTCTGTACTCCAATATTGATTAGGAGAGTACAAGTCTATTGGTATTGCATCGACAGCCAGCTGGCTCTCTTGCCTGGGGTAGATGGTCTTTAATAAGATAGAGAGAAAGAGAAGAACTCTGTTGGGTCATGGAGTCAGAGGCCAGGATGGTGAGGCGAGGGGCGGGCTGGGCAGCTGGGTGGGATGGGGTATAGTTCTGTATTTCTGGGACAGGGGCTCAAGGGCCACACCTGCCCACCTCCAGCCTAGCCCAGCCAGTGTAAGAGGGGAGGCCTGTGGATTCACACATCTCTCTGAGCTGATGCTCTCAGCTCCCCCATATCTGTGCACTGGGTCTCATCCATCCCCTCCCCTAATCCTGGCTGCACCCTTCTCCACCCTGCAGTGTGACGCAGGTGGCCCACCTCCACGGATTGCATTACCCAAACCCCCTTGCTCTCTGGTTTCCATTCATCAGAGGAAACACTGACGAGGGACTGAAGGGTGGAGGAAAGAGCAGTATTTATTCCCAGCTCCCTCCCCCGCAGGCTCTACCTAAGGCCATGACTCCTACAGCTGCAGCTGCCTCTCAGGCCTCGGTAGTAACACTGTACCACCATTGCTATGCCCTGGGGTGCTTTACCATCCTGGTTGGTTTTCCTTAACTCTGCCTACACTCTGTCAATAGCCCCTGCATTAGATCCCCTCTCTTTAATTACCCCTCTGAAGCAGAGACCATGACCTGGCCTGCTCCTTGGTCCAGACCAGTCAGGGACCCTGTCCTCAGCCCTGAGCTGCCGTGAGGATGCCGTGACAAGAGCACAGTGGGGAGTGCAGTATATGAGGTGCCTTACAGAGGACACCTGGTGTCCTCATGTGTAAGAGCAGCACGGTGCAGACACGGGAGCCCACGCCCACTTACATCACAGAGTCAAGGTTCTTTTGTCTGGTCCCTTCCTCCAACCAGAACTGTATCCCCCAACCCACCCATTCTTTCTCTCATTCAATAAATCTTCAGTGAGCCCAATCTCTATTCCAGGCACAGTGCTAGGTACCGAAACATAAAAATAATTAGACACAGTTCCTGCCCCAATGAACTCAGTCTGGTGGGAGTCGATGTGCATAGAATTAGGGACGCAGAGTCTTGGAGGTGCTGTGAGAACAGTCGTCGAGGGCACAGTGGACATCGTCCATCCCTCTCTGAAACCTGAAAACCAGATGGGGTGTCTTTTGTTCAATCCATCAATGCATCCAGAGATGAATTTTCTCTGTTAGGGGCTGTTTGGAACCTCTCTGGAAGTTGGGGAATGACCTGGAGGACATATCTGAGCCCTCACACAGCCCTAACCCCAGGATTCCCTTGTCCAATTCACCAATCTTGAGCAAAGAGTTTGCCCTTGCCCTTGGCTTTCTCCCCTTTGAATGTGTGTGGTAATTGGCAGCTTGGAGGATGGGGTGGGAGCAGGGTCCCAACCAATATCCCGCCGCTCCCTCCCAGACTGTCGCCCTCCAGACACCAGATGGGGCAGGTGTCAGCCCAGGAGTCCAAAGTCGCAGATTCCCCTCACAGGGTTCTCCCTGCTAGAATATATTCTGTCAAGGAAGGGGCCTGTTAAATGATCACTGCAGCTCAGAGAGGAATTTACAGAATTAATCTTTAATACTTGTCAGCATCAGTATTTGGTTATTAAAAGAAGAAATAATAAAATAACAAGCTGATCCCATACCATTTGACGAGGTTCCCTCCTACCAAACACAATGCTCCTACACACACACACATGCGTACACATACACACGCATACACAAACACATGCACACACATACACGTATACATATGCACACACATGCGCTTGCACACACATACACATACACACACACACACACACCAGAGGTCCCAGAAGACCCCATGATGGCAACAATGAGCACCAGGTCCCCTGATCTCAAAGGGTGAAAGTGAGGTTGTGACAGGTGGTTGGGCGGAGGATGTTTCTTTAGGCTCCAAAGACAGCTATTTACAACAGACAGACAAAACTCAATTGAGCTATCTAGAGCCTGGATATAGAGTTTGGGGAGGGTCGCCCAGTGCTACTGACAATACATATTAAATAAGTTAAAAGCTACCCAAAATGGTAAAAAATTGAATGTTGTCATGTAGATCCTACATTTGAATATAACCAGATTATAAATCACACTCCAAAGACTTCAAAACCTACATGTTGATACAATACGCCATCAAGAGAACTCACTTCTGGCAGAAAAGGTTATAGGAAGGTCAATCTCACATTCAACAGACATTTATTTGGAACCCACCATGGGCCAAGCACTATGTCAGACACTGGGATACCAAGAGGAGCTGAAGGTCACCCTGGCCTTGTTTACTCACAAGCTAAAGAGAGAAGCAGACATGGAAACGGGCGGTAACAGTACAATGGGCCAGCCCAGGCAAAGGCAGCATGCTGTGAGGGGACAGAGGAGGAACAGCACCTCTGCGTGGAAGAATCAGAGAGGGGTCAATAGACAAGGTGACAACTGAGATGGGTCGTAATGGGAAGTGTTGACCAGATGGAGAAGGGATGAAGGCATTCTAAGCAGAGGGAACAGCATATGCAAAGGTGCAGAGGTGTGAACGAGCATGGTGCATTCAAAGAGCAGCAAGTAATTCCTTGGGCTGAAGCATAGAGTGTGAGGGACACTGACAGGAGCGAAGGCTACAAAGGTGAGTTGGGGCCAGATCATGAAGGACTTTGATTGCCAGGCTAGAAGGTGTAGAACTTATTCAATAGCAAGTGTCGAGCCAGTAAGGCTTTGAACAAGAACATGATAAATTAGAGCCATGTTTTCAAAAAATATATGGGGAGAACAATGACCATGGGATCCTGGAGGCAGTGAGGACCAAGGAATCCTCCTTCCACTGGGGAGGAGTTGATGCCTTTCTAAGGGGAGCACTCATGAGACAAGCCCCATAGAAAGTGGGGTCATGACTTCAGGGGTCCTGGATGGAAAACACCCCTTCCATTTTCATCAGTGGTGTGCACCAGGTAGGGCTGATGGGTAAGCAGACCCTCAGTGGGGAGGGTTTCTAGGTCCTGGAATAGCTTGGCTGGCCCAAGGCCTGGTCCTCCGGTACAGACTGGACAGTGGTGGAGAAGTCCTCAGGGAAAGGCGCCAGAGCCCAAGATCAGCATGCAAACCTCCAAATCGGTTTTGTTTTGGGAAAAGTTCAGGTCCAAAAGCCCATGAGACATAAAAAAGGTAGAGGGTTCTCATATAACTCAAGTTACATTTTGATAAATCCAGGTCTCAAGAATCAAGGCAGATTTCCAGTGATGGTGGAGTGCAGAGGTCAGTAAATTCTCTTCCCAAAATCTGGGACAAAATGTTCAAAAACAAAAACACCCATTTTGGGGCTCTGGAAATCAATCAACCAAAGGCAAAACAACAAATTGAGAAGGATTTGTTCACCAAAAACCAAACTGTGGGTAAGAAAATTGGGAGTCTGCAAAGTTCTACCTGGGACTGCCCCCATTCCCACCCCCAGCTCTGGTTCTTCTTGGGTGGGGCTGACCATAAAAAATAATAAGTTGAACTGCAGGAGAGGGCTGACTTGATTTAGAACAGAAGGCAAGAAGTCCATGTCCAGCAGTTGGCAGTAAAATGTTTGATCAGTGGGGAAGCAAATGGGCGAGGCCCACAGCTCTGCCAGACTGAGGGTGCCGTCCCAGCTGGGGCAAGCAGCAGAGCAGCAAACTCGCCAGAAACTTCACAGGGAGCCCCTGGAAGTTAGAGAGCCACAGAAGGGCTGGAAAAGCATCCCTGTCTGGTATCCTTGGAGGCTGCATACTTGAAGGGAAGACCAGATGGCCTCAGAAAGTAAAAGCAGGGAAGACCTGAAAACTGCCTGAACTTGGAATGTACACCCCCCTCCCCAGAATCCACGCATAGAGGCGGAAGCCTTCTGGCTCAAGGTGTCTGCATACACCTCTGGCTGATCGCTGGCTGACAACTAAGCTACGCAAACATGGAGAAAACCCTCAGGAAGCCAGGCTAAAAATAAAAAGAATTTTTTAAAAACTGAGTAGAGATAGCAGCAGCATGTACCACTGGGGAGAAAAATTCCCCAGATTAAGTCCAAATAAGTTACTTAAAAAAAAAAATCCAGCAACAACAGCCCTCAAGAGTGAAAAATCAGAAGCCAAAGTTTGTACAACATATTATCTAAAATGTCCAGTTTTCAAGAAAAAATTACCCCACGGGAAGAAACAGGAAAGTAACCCATAATCAAGAAAGGAAAAAGAAGTCAATAGAAACCAACTCTGAGCAGGCACAGATATTGGATTTGGTAGACGAAGACATCAAAGCAACTATTTTTTTTTTTTTTTTTTTTTTTTTTTTCGGTACCCCCTGCATCGGCAGGCGGACGCGCAACCACCGCGCCACCAGGGAAGCCCCCAAAGCAACTATTATACATGTGTTTAAAGAATTCAAAGAAGCCATGTTTAAAGAATTAAAGGAATACATGATGACAATGACTTAACAAATGGGGCATCTCAGTAAAGAAATAGAAACTATGAAAAAGAACCTAACGGAAATTGTAGAATTGAAAAATACAGTAACAGAAATAAAAATTACATGCTATGGTGTCAACAGCAGATTTGAGATGTTAGAAGAAAGAATCATTGAACTTGAAGTCAACAGAAATTATCCAATCTGAAGAACAAATAGAAAAATTATTGAAGAAGAATGAACAGAGCTTCAGAGGCCTGTGGGACAAGAAGAATTGTACCAACATACCTATAATGGGAGGCCCAGAGAAGGGGAGGAAGAGAAAGGGGCAGAAGAATCAAGAGTGGCTCCGACTTTGAAGTCCCTTTCACCACTCTGCTTTGGATGTGGAAGGTCAGAGGGTGCTGGGGAGTGGTGTGAGCCCCTGTAAGCCTCAGCTCTGAGCTGCCTCTCAAGGAGGGGAAATTGTACTCACAGTGTGCTGGGTGCCATACTCCCACACAAGTCTGTGAGCAGTTCGATAGCCACAGTCTCAGGATACAGAAAAGGCTCAGAGGGGTAAAGCAACTGCCCAGCTGCACCTGGTGCCTCTCGGCTCACATCCTCATGCCCTAGAGACTCAGCCGTGGGGGGAGGACTGGTGTGACTGCAGGCAGAGAGCAGCGCTGAGTGTGGCCCTGGGGCTCAGGAAGGGGCAGACCAGAGACGGTGGTGAGCACAGACGTGTCTCAGAGCCCACAGGACCCTCTCCTCTTTCCACAGGGAGGTGGGCCTCTTGCCAGGATGGGCTGTCCCACTGCCCAGGGAGCCAGGCCCTCCCTCCAGGTGTTGACTCACCAGGCAGAGCAGGGGCTGGACAGGAGTCCCAAGACCTACAGCCCCCCTTGATTCCCTCCCTCGAGGGTCAGGCCCAGCAGCCTCCTTCCCGAGCCTGGCCTGAAGTCGGGCTGGGCCTGGCCTCTAGAGGGTCAGCATCGCTCCCCGAGTCCTTCCCTCTCAGCTCCACTCATGTTTCCATTCACCCTCACAACTCTCCTGAAAAGAGGAGGCCAGGTGAGGCGTGTGCGGCCCCGCGGGTTAGACACTTTGCGTGAAGTCACACAGCTGATGCGCCAGGGTCTGTGTCCTAGTGCACTGACTCCAAAGCCCTGCTCTCCCCTCTGCCTCTCTCTGGGGATCTTGCTCCAATAGCCACCCCCAACTCCCCTCCTGAGGGGCTGGGACCAGCAGGGCATGTGAGTCATACCCAAAGCTCAGCACTGGTAAGAGGAACGACGTCTCCATCACAAAACCAGCTCCCAAGTCAGCCGGGACACCCTCTCCCTCCCCGGTGCCCTTTGCCCAGCCTGCACCCCTCACCTGGGGCCAAACCGGAGGAAGGAGATGTAATTGCCGTTGGAGGCAGAGCCATTCAGGTTCGCATAGTGACCGCTGGGCTAGGCGCCACCCACGGCCTCCTCTGGACATCCTCCCCGCTCCCAGGACGTCCCTCCCCTGTGGACGAGAGCTCAGCGGGCACACCCCCAGCACTCCGAGGGCGCCACTGCTGTGGCTCATTCATCTCCGAGTTCCCAGAGTAGAGCTCATGGAAGGCACCTGGTGATTGACTGTGGAACCGCAATCACTGGCCTCCTTTGGTGCCTTCTATTGTGTGAATCAGATCTGATGTTTAGCCTTTCTGAACCTCAATTTCCTCATTCTTGAAAGAAGGACAAATCATGTCTACCTCACTGGAGTGGCAGTATAAGTGAGGAAAAGGATATAATAAGGATAATATTAATATTAATAATATTAATTCCTATTAATAATATCAACAATAAGATTAATAGTAATAAGATCATTACTGTTGATAATAAGGATAGATATCATTTATATTATAAATGATAGAGCGAAGATGTCAGGAGAAGGAAGGGCAGGACAGTAGGGGAGAGGACGGGGTGAAACCTCGGGACTGGCTGAGGATAGAAAGGTTGGGAAGGACCTGAAGACGAGGAGCGTTGCGGTTTGAGAGGTGGAAGGAGGCAGGAGAGCACTGGAGGAAGAGGAGGCGTGAGCAAAGGCTGGGTGGGTGCTGGGCACCCAGGTGGGACATAAGGGCCGGAGGAAGGCGGGACCAGCAGGAGTATAAAAACCCAGGGCAGCGGCCTGCGGGGTTGGGGGCCCCAGCAGCTGGGGTGAATGAGCAGCAAGTCCACAGGCTCAGCCTGTCGCCCGCAGGCTCCAAATTAAATAACTTCAACTCCCCTTTTACTTCCTCTCTGACAGCAACTTACTGCAAAGGCAGCCGCTTCTGACATTCTAATAGTCAGAGTCACATCCTGTAGGATAAACCCATCGCTGTTGTCTAAGCCGATGATTTGTACCAGGAGAGGAGGGAGCCAGGAGGGGCCGGGAGAGGCTGGCCTGGGGCTGCTGTTGGCAAAGGAGAGGAGAAGATGGACCAGCCCAGGCCTCCGACCCTGGAGTACTTGGGACCATCTCATCGCCCCTCCCCTATCTACCAGCTCACTCGATAACGTTTTGGAGCACTCACTACGGGGCAGTCTGTGCCAGGCACTGTGCGGGGGTCACAGACCTCATCGTCAGAAAGCTCACACCCCCAAGCCAGTATGCGCAGGCAGCAATTTCCCAAGCCCACGGCAGAGCCCAGGGGTTAGAGACAGGTGCTTTGGAGACACACAGGACTGGGTTCATATCCTTAACTCTGCAGCTTACAAGCCGGGTAACCTCGGGAAACTTTCCAAACATCAGTCTCTGTATCTTCAGAATGAGAATAGCCATGTGGCCCGTCCCCTCATGTCAGCCAGAAGAGTAAAGAAAGAAGGCAAAGAAAGCACTGACGGACCCCAGCGCAGAGCAAGCGCTTACAGCGGCTGTGAAAGTGACACCTCAGGTAGGATGCAATGCTGCCCAAAGGCAGGGGGACCCGCAGAGTGCTGTGGCAATGCTGGGGAGCATCTGCTCCTACATCAGACAGTCCCGGGCAACGAGGAGCCCCCCACAGTCCACACACCCCTTGCCTGGCCTCAGACACATGTGGAACCCTCCAGGCAGCTTTGTGTATAATGGGATGCTTCGTGGAATTTCCTGTCCACACCAGCCGAGCACTAGACAGCCAAGCACAGGCAGGAGAGAAGCAAACGGGTCAGCTGCCCACACTAATGGGGCGGGCGGGTCACTTCCAGGGCAATGGGAACAAATGACTGGGTGAAGCCAGGCAGGTCTTAAGCTGGAGAGTAAGGCAGAAGGCTCCAAGCAAGGAACAGTGAAAGGGCCCACCTGACGATCAGGGGCTTCCTTGCCCAAGGGGTTCTCGGTAGGGAGATACTGGCCCCCTACAAGGACCAGCAACAGAGAAACCTGAGGGGATGGGGCTGGGGACAGGGCCAAGCCAAGAGGCTGGGGAAAAGGGAGCAGAGGGGAGGGGAGAGAGACCTTAGGGCTTGTGGGAGGTGTGAATGGACAGAGATTTGGGTCAAGTCTTCCCAATTAGCCTTGAAAGGGAAAAAATATTCTCCAAGGCCTGAAAGGAAGAACAAAAACAAGGAAGAGAGGAGCTCTGAGCATACCCTGAAGAGTTGCTGAAGGGCTGCTCTGGCCTTTAAAATGCAGGGAGTATGGTAATCTAATAAACATGGCAACAAAGCGTTTGTCACCAAGCTAATTTTATTAGAACAGATCTCAAACGGCTAATTTCCTTTTACTAATGAGCAAATTAGTTGAATCTCTGATCTGCTTTTAAGGCACTTATATTAATAAAACATGAACGACAGTGAAATTTGTTGTGAGATGTGGTGACGCATGCACTTGGGTTGAAGGGAATCTCCAAGTGTGGAGGGTTGCTCTAACATGGCCCTGCCCACAGGGGCCTCCGGTCTGTGCAGGCCAGCTGGGAGACCCACCCCACCCAAGGGAGGCAGGGTGGCGGTGGCGGACAGAAGCACAGCCCCGGGGTCCTGGCCGGGCAGCAGGGTGGGTGAGGCTTCTGCAAAACCCCCAGGGAGTGGCGGGCAGGATGGCTCCAAACTTTCTTCGTGCTCCCTTGAGGAGGGGTCTGCCCCCTGCATCCCCGCCTCCTGACCCCTGTGTGTAGGGAAGAACTTTCTAAACATTCCCAGCGCCTCGGTGATCTAGTCTGGCTCACACCAAAGCTGAAACCCATTTTGCCAAACCATCTTTCCCACAGCCAGACTGTGGGCTCCTGAATCCAGCTCTTCACAGCAGGTTTGCAGGTCCTGGGGAGTGAGAGACCCGATGCCCAGCCTCTTCCCTAGGCAAAGGGGCTTTGGCTGGGCTCTGATCAGGCCAATATTCATTGCAAGCAGCCAGGACAGGCCTGGGAGAATGCAGCACAGAGTGGCGAGGTTGGTTGCCACCCAGAAGAGAGGTGCACAGGAAAGCCCTCCGCCAGTCAGAGCCCAGGGATGCTGCCTCCTGCCTGAAGGATGGGGGGAGAGGGTAGGCATAGGCCAAATTTGATCTAAGAGGAGTGGTCCCCTACTTGCTTTGGTGGCATGCTTGGTGTTGGCAGACAGAGGAAGCCTGCTGGGAAGGTGCCCCCCTGCAGCAAGAGCAGGGAGAAGGGCTAACAGATGGTCCCACCCACCTGGCAAATACAGGACATCCATCTGCTTCAACAGGCTTTGCAAAGAAGGGGAAAAAGGAATTCCTGGGAAGGAAATCCAGGACACGGCCGGCTCCCTGGCCTAAAACCTGCCCTAGTAGTTGCTTTCTGCTAAGAAGGGCTTGAGAGAGCTGGGCACCGGGGGAACAGCTGGCAGTCCCTGACAAACTGCCCCAGCAGAAAGCTGGACTCAAAGGCCCTCAAAATGCCCAAGAGAAGAAGGAAAGCCTCAAGTTCCGATCTCAGCTCAGCCACATACATTTGGATCCCAACTCACCCATGTCTTAGCAGCAGTGTGATTTGAGCCCAGTCACCCAGTCTCTCTGCCTCCGTTTATTTCTCTTTAAAGCAGAGATACTCCTGCTCACATATGTGAACTGCCATGTGGACTCAATAAGGAAAGAACCAGACACACGGCAAGCATTCAGCAAACATGTGTCCCCTCATTTCTGCAGGCTGGGTTTTGGGAGCTGCTGCCCGTTTTAGAAAGTATGAGGACAATGTTAAGGTGACAGAGAAAACAAGGGGTGGGAAGTCCCCAGGTCACACACATGGGTGCCCACATAATTGAACTGCCGCCTCAAGAGAAGAGAGCGTCTTGTCACCAGCAACAGTCAAGTATCTGGCAGGGATGCCCCAGAGGATCCTCCATCCCCTCTGGGGACTGCCACGCAAGCCGCCCTTGTCCAGCACCTGCCAGAAGCCGCGGGTACCACAACCACCCTCGTGGCTAATCTGGCCCTCCTCTAGATGCCCAGAAAAAGTCTCCTGTCCATCAGCCCTCAGCTTAGGAAGGGCTCCCTGGATCCAGCCTATATCCAGCCCCACAGGTAGTTTTCTTGGGAGGAGGCTCAAGGCGGGGGAACAACCGGGAAGGCACACCTCAAGGTGAGATGTGTGACAGGCTGCAAGTTTTAGACACAATCCATATGCGAGCGCTTGTGGCCACTTTCCTCTTTGTGAATCGCAGCTGTGACCTGCGGCAGAAGCCACTACCACAGGCCTCATCAGGGCTCCTGGCATCTCTCCACGACTGCCCCTCCCCCAAATCTGTCCACGCCCCGCCCCCTGCCCACACTGTCCCTGGGCCCGCCTCTCTGAAGTGCTCTGGCCTCATTCATTATTCAGCCATTTCCCCAGTTCAGAGGCCCAGGGGCCAGAGAGTTGGCAGTCTGTGTGCTCTTTCATCTCCCAGGTTGCATGGGGAATGCAGAAACACTGGGCTGGTGTCCAGGATGCAGATCAGAGGCTCTCAGTCCTGGGTCTGGGGGAGCCCTCATACTTTATGCCCTGGGACCCACCCCCCATAGGGCCAACCTCTGGGATTACCCCACAGGGGTTTTTACTCCCTTCCCCAGGGAGCCACAACTGGACACCCAGCCCCCAGCCCTGCCTCTAAGTGCAGAGCTGAGATTTGATGCCAGCAGGTGAGTCCAAGCGCCAGCTCTTTTCAAGTGGCGAGACTTGCCTGTTCTGTAAATAGCACGCGACTCACCTGAGAAGGAGCTTTGGGCTGAAGGCTGTATAAAAGCCTTAGCAAACCCCGGGGCAGGTGGAGAAAGCCCCCTCCTGAAGCGGTGCCAAGGTACACAGTAAATCAAATCCCACACGAGGACCAGCTCCTGCAGTTGTCCCCGAGCCCCGCTTGGCGGGTTGCGTTGGGGGTGGGGTGGAGGGCAGAGGTCTCTCTCACGGTACCATTTACCGTGTGATGTGATGCGGGAGGCTGACATTGCTCCCCCCTCTCCGACCGCAGGTTCTGTCCTAGTCACTCAAGTTCCCCTCCCAAGATGCATGGCCCAGCAACTTAGCCTTCAGTTACTTGAATAAACGCAAGAGTTGGGGGAAGAGGAGAGCTTATAGGGTCAAATAGGGTCAACTATCCTGGTCCTTAGTATTTCTTATCTCTTTGCTATCCTGGGTCCATCTCCCCCACAGGTTTCACTCTCCCCATAGATGAAAACTGGAACCCCCTCTACACGTCTGCAGCCACCCGAGCCGAGTGTTGGATTCCCAGGCCAGGTCAAAGGAGACGGAGCAGGCCTGGCCCCCCACTGGCAAGTGGAGTGTTAACAGGAAGGCCCCCGCATTGCCTCAGATGGAGGAAGGTGGCAGGGGAGCTGGCACCCGGCAGGGATGGTTTCCATCTCTGCTGCCCCCATGCCTGGCACTGCAGGATCAAGCCTGGAGCCCGGCAGTGAAATCAGTCAGGGTCTTCCCCTCCACAAAAAACTATTTGAGAAACAACCAAAGGGGACATCAAGGGAGAAGTCTCCAGTGAGGCCACCAAAGGCAGAGAGGAAAGGAAGCAGGATGCCAGGGACAGCAGCTCCCCATGGGTTTCAAAGTGTAGGTTTCCTCGTAGAAATCTGAGTTTCCCAGTTCGGCACCTAGGAAACCTAGGACCTGGCAAGGGGACGAGACAAGATGTCAAAGTATGACATTTTCATCGACTCCGACAACCCACGTGGCTTTTTAAAAGCTTGACTCCCAGGCCTGCATTCCTTCCCCGCACTCTCTGCCTCTCTGCCGTGGTTCCCATGGAAGGGATCAGCCTTAGTGTGGAAGATGGGATGAGAGTTCTAGGCTGGCCAGAAGAGACAAGACCAGCCTGTCCAAGACTTTGTGGAGGTCCTGGCCTGGAGGGCTAGAGATCTAGAGGCTTCCAAGGAGCAGGGGCTGGAAATCCTCACCTGGGCCTTCCCAGCAACCCCAGCCTCCAAGCTCCAGAAACCCAGAGTTGAAAAATATTCTGCAAAGACTATGCATTCACCAGCTCACCTGACGACAATGGAGTGGGCACTGCCAGGCGCTGGGACACATGCGCCGCAGCCCCTGTTATGCGCTAACAGCACCGTCTCACCCCAGGCTCCTTTACCTGTGTGATGAGAAGCGCTGACTTTAGTCCCTGCGGTCCCCTCCCACCCTCACGTCCTGTGTGTCCCTGACTCTCTGAAGTCCCAGCCCGCCTCCAAGGGTGGTTTGAGAACCAAATGAAGTGTGGCCATGGAGGTGCAGGATGGCCCGGGAACAGAAGAGATAAGCTTGGGAGCCCCAATAGGAGGGAGAGAACAGACTTGCCTAGGCACAGCCTCCAGTGGGACGTCACAGAGCCCTGGGTGGCTGAGCCAGGCTTCTCCCAAGGGCCTGGGGCCACTTGCACTATCTCTCTGATCATAGCAGCTTTGTAGCTGTCTCCATTTGGGTTGGAAATGGTGGGCTTTTTGTAGTTTTAAGGTCTTCAGACCCCTCCCTCTGCTCTTTTCCTTATTCAAGTTTCCCTCACCCAGCTTATACAATATCCAAAAATCAATTGCTTGTTTTCCTGTCTGTTTAGGAATGAAAGCGGGACTTAGAGGGGAAGCCTGCAGGCCAGGAGGCAGCCCCAGGCTGAGCCAGAGGCTCTGGGAGGGAGAGGGCCCAGGCAGCTGGCTTCTAAGCTCAGTTGTAAAGGAGCTGAGTGCTTGGGGTCTCTGAGGGCCTCAGGGTTGGAAAAGGCCCCAGAGCTGAGCTCTCAGTTGACAGGGCCACCCCTCCCCTCCTCTGCTTTCCCTCAGCCCCAAACAGGGCCTGGAGCACCAAGCCCTCTTCAGGCCACAGCTCAACCAGTGGAATGGGGCTAGATCAGTCAGTTCCAGCAACAGTTGGTCTTTAAAAGAAAGCAACTCAAACTTGTGTGCAGGCTGCTCATACACACCCCAAACTACCTCCCCACGAGGCCTGGGTTCCGAGAAGCCTCTATGGCTAGGTGTGGTTGGGTCTAGAGAGCCAAGAGGAGAGACCTTTAGAAAATCCTAGAGAGAAGCAAATAAAAGAGCCCTGGAAAAACTATGGAGACAGTTAAAAGATCAGTGGTTGGCAGAGGTTACGAGGGAGCAAGGGAGGCAGGCATGAATAGGTAGAGCACAGGGGATTTTTAGGGCAGTGAAAATATTCTGTATGATATCAACATGCATTTGTCAAAACCCGTAGAAGGTACAAGGCCAAGAGTGAACCTTAATGTAAACTATGAACTTTAGTTAATAATAATAATGTAGCCATATTGCTTCATCAGTTTTAACAAATGGCCCACACTAATGCAAGATGCTAATAATATACGAAACTGGGCGGGGAGGGGTGTATGGGAACCCTCTGTACTTTCAACTCAATTTTTCTGTAAACCTAAAACTGCTCTAAATTATTATATCCACTAATTTAAAAATAATAATAATAGCCAAATCTGGAAACAACCCAATTGTTCACTAACAAGTGGATGGTTAAACAACCTATGGAACATGCATACCATGAAACACTGCCCACTGAGAGAAGGAATGAACTGTTCACACACACACACACACACACACACACACACACACACGTACGTACACACATACACACACACGTACACATACACAGCCCTGGGTTCTAGTGACAGTGCCACTAACGTGCTGTGTGGCCCTAGGCAAGTCACTTGCAGTTTCCGGGTCTCACTGAGGTCCCACGCAAACCTTCTCACTCCGGCCCACCTCACTGCCTCACTCTTGTCACCAGATGAAGGATGAGATGAAGCTACATTTGATCCCTCTTTTGCCCCCAAGAAGGAATAAGCTCTCCACGGCCCCTGGCCCCTTGGCAGCCCTGACAGCTTCACCCTCTCCCAGCCAAGCAACCCAGGGTTTTCCTCTAATCCGGCTCAGCCAGGGCCCTGCTTGGCAGGACCACAGGCCAGGTAGCAACAGTAACAGCACATGCCTCACCCGCCGCCAGCCCCAAGGCTCCAGCCACTCTGGCGTCCCAACTCACCTCTCCCTCCCAACCCGACTCTCCGTCTGCTCTCCTGACTTGTCCATACATCACCAGGAGTGCAATACCCTTTAAAAAAAAACCATTTTACTCTGAACTAACAGAGTCAGGCCTCATTGTTCCCAATATCACCAAGCAATTTCTGAGCTAGGGAAGTGTTGAATTGGAGCCGGAAGATGGGCAATTGGGCAAGGTCAGCTGACACGGTGCCGAGCGGGGGCTGAGAGCTCAAGGGAGGTGAGAGGAAGGGCTCAGCTTGGAACGTGGGAGAAGGACGCTGGGGTCTCCGGAGGTGGAAGCAGGGGTGACACCCTAACATTTGCCATCCCTACACTTCCAACCCCACTCACTCCCACCTGCTCTAATTGCTCGACTCTCCTTGCTGCAAGTTTTTACAGCAGAAATCCAGCCAAAGAGCGTTCGAACAACTCCAGATCCCGGAGAACACTGCCCAGTCCCCGCCTGCGTAAGGACCACAAGTATCCTTCAAGGAAGGTCCCCCGGGTCCCTCCTCTAACCCACCTCTCAGAGAATCACTTGACCCTCGGCCCTGGCTATCCTGACATTTGGCTCTTGCACAGATTTAGTGCCTCTCACATTCATTTAGCTCCTGGACCACATGCTACAAACACAACATTGGGCTCTGTACGTTAACAATCTAATGCTATTATAAACTACACTTATGAGCAGGGACCATATTTATTTATTTATCTTTATATCTTCCGTCCCAAATGTGGTTCCAGATACACAGTAGGATCTTAATAAATGTAAAATGAACAGAATACTCTAGCGGTTGTACAATTCTGGACACAGTGTTGACTGAATGACATCAATTATCTAAAGAGACATCCAGGGACTTCCCTGGCCGTCCAGTAGTTAAGACTCCGCGCTCCCAACTGCAGGGGGCGCAAGTTCGAACTAAGATCCCGAATGCTGTGTGGCACAGCCTAAATAAATAAATAAACAAACACACAGATATCCAAAAACTCTTAAGGGAAAGACCTCCATTTCCCACAGTCCTAGAACAGTGCTTTCCGGCAGAAATCTCTGCAGTGACGGGGGTGCTCTGTATCTGAGTTGCCCCAATGTCTAGCCACCAACTACCTGGGGCTATTGAGCACTTGAAATGTGGCTCATGTGACTGAGGAATTGGATTTTACATGTTAATTAATTCTAATTTAAATAGCCACAAACTGGACAGTGCAATCCTAGAAAAAGGTGATTCTGGAGATGGGCTCATAAATGAAATGAATGGAAAAGCTCCTATTAAGAGCTCGGTGCCACAGCATGGTGTGTAATAAAGAGCATGGTCTAGGGTTCAAATCCCCGTTTTCAAGTTACTAGCAAGTTATTTAACTCTCTGTGCTTCTGTTCCTAATCTGAATAACAAGAACAACATTTACCACATAGGATTCCTGTGAGGGTCCAATGAGTTAATACATTTAAACAGTGTCTTGAATATTATAATGAGTACTCCACATATATGAACTGTTGCTATTACTGGCGTTAAAAATGTTTGTTGAAGATATATATATACTTATAAACTAAAAAATAAAGACCTACTGTATAGCACAGGGAACTATACTCAATATCTTACAATAATCTATAAAAGAAAAGAATACGAAGAAGAATATATATGTGTATAAGTGAATCACTTTGCTGTACACCTAAAACTAACACAACATTGTAAATCAACTATACTTCAATTTTTAAAAAGTTTATTAGTCTGAATGTGCATCTACCAAAGAATATTTGCTAATATTTATTGATCACCTACCAAGTGTCAAGCACTGTGCTAAGAACTTGACAGTCACCCTAAGAGTGAGGTATGATTGTCAACATATTAAAGGTGAGAAACTGAGGCTAAAGGAGGTTGAGTGTCCAGATTCCAACTGACAATATGCCTGTTTCCACAATCTCTACTCAGCCTGTTTCCTCATCTATAGACTGAGTCTTAGACCAGTGTCTACATCACAACTTTGGCAGGTAAATAAATAAGAGCATGCACATGGCCTGTGCTTGGTATAAAGCAATCGTTCCCATCTGGGGGCCATTTGCCCCCAGGGAACAGCTGGCAGTGTCTGGAGGTGTTTGGGGTTGTCACAACTGGGGGCGGGGCCTGGGTAGGTGCTGTTACTGGCATCTAGTGGGTAGAGCCCAGGGTTGCTGTTAAACTTCCTACAAGCACAGGCAGCCTCTACAACAAAGGATTATCTAACCCAAAACGTCAGTAGTGCCAAAGTTGAGAAACACTGGTCCGGAGCCTCACTGACAGTATTCAATACTGTGCTGGCAAAGAGAGAGAGAAGACAACTGAATCTACAAATTTAAAAAGGTGCACATTTTGTTCAGAGTCTGGAACAGCAGTGCTGTAGCAGGGCAGTAGGTTCAGGGAAATGGTTTCATTCTTCAAATCACAGAGGGTTATCACTTGCCAGATGACAGAGCAATGTGCCTGACACTGCAGGGGCTTGTGCTTAAAAAACAGGATCCCCACACTCTAGACACTTGTGATGAAATTGTACCAACACAAGGTTAGGAAATAGAGGAGGAGGAGTCAGGGGGCTGAGTCATCCAAGACTACAAAGGGAGGGGGTGAAATCACTCCAGCCCACTCCCTCATTTCACAGGTGAGGAGCGTAGCGGGTAGAGAAAGGGCCCTGAGCCACAGACACTATGGACAAAAAGTGTGGAGCTCCTGAAGACGCCAATCACCCCCTGTACCCCAATTTTCTACGTACAAAGTAGGAATGATACGTTCTGCTCCTCCATTTGACTGCAAGCTGCCCAATCTCCAACCAGGTTAGCATGTCAACCAAACACCATCATCAACATCAGTACCATTTACTGAGCACTGACTATGTGTCATGTATCGCACTGAGAGCAAAATCTCACTTAACCTCAGAACGACCCAATTTTACAAATGAAATAACTGAGTCCAGCCCCAGACTACCAGACCCTAGAGCAACAGCTCTTAATCTCCATGCTATACATCCTCTCTTGGCATCAGACTGGAGTCTGAACAATGATGGGTCCATTTCATGCTCTGCCCCTCCACACAACACAACTGGACCACCAGCCCTTGCCATGCCCTGACCCACTGCAGAAATTGTAAGGCTCTCCCAGGTCCCAGCCCAGCACCTGGCATCCAGGATTGAGATGGGAGGTTGGCTCCTTGGGCTCCATGGATAAAAGCCAAAGTCACAGCTTCTCCCACTGTGCACAGGACCCAGGCCGGGCACTCATAACCCAATTAGGGCCAGGGAGATAACAGGTAATGAAACAATAACAGTGCATGGCAGCACAGGTGCTGAAATTAACAAAACTCTGTGGGAGTTTGGAGCTCTCACCTTAAGTGCTTACAGATCAGGAGGCAGGGAGAGAGAACAGAGAGGGCTTCATCAAATCCACCCACTTGTCCTGGAACTTAAAGGAAGGGGAGGAGTTCTCCTGACAAACTCAGGGTGAGAAGTGAGGAAAAAGGCATTCCCAGCAGAGGGACTTGGGTGAACAAAGGCAGAGGTGGGCAAGGCAGCTGAAGTGGGCAAAAGAGGATTCCAGTTTGGTAGGAACAAGATAGGACCTTCTTGTGATATAGACAAATGAAGAGGGGCTAGGCAGTGGGCGTCCAAAAGCATCCTCTAGATTGGGGCAGGTTAGTGTTAGCGATGTTTCAAAAGGGATTTGCAAGTGAATTATTTATGGTGGTAACAAGCAAGCACTCATTTAGCTTATATCCCACATTATACAAACACAGCATTGAGTTGTGCAAGTTAAGGCCCTAATGCCACTCTAAATTAAATTCATCAGTGTCTTAATTAAGGTCTATATTTAGTTCTTAATTAAAGGGGAGAGAAAAATCCACGATGTTGCATGGCAGAGATCTGAAATGGAGATAAATCATCTTTCTGCCGGTATACTGGACACATGCCCACCCACTCTCAAGACTCAGCCCCCTACTGTGGTTGCAATCCTTTAATCCTTCCTTCTTTTCTTCCTTCCTTCCATCTTTCCTTCCTTTCTCTTTCATTCCTTTATGAAATTTTATTTATTTATTCTACATCAAATTATTATTCTACATCAAATTATTTATTTATTCTACATCAAATTATTGAGCACCTACTATGTGTCAGGCACTGAGCTTTGATTATGGGGCACAGAAGGGAATAAACTAGAGATGGTCCCTGCCCTTACGGGCTTGCACTCCAGAGAATGCCAATGGATACATACACGTCTCAGCTTTGAAACCTCCCTGGGTCTCCAGTGCTCTCCAGGCCCTTCCAGCCAGGAGAATCCTGGTGTCCGGACACCCTAGGTGATGCCACAGCTGATGCCTTCATCCTATCAGCCAGAGAGAGCCATGAAGAGTGGCCATGTGGGTCCTCCAGCCCCCTGCCCTCACCATCCTGGCCAAGCTCCCATGTGGATCAGTGGCAGGGCAGACCCTCAGTACCGAATTCTATCCTGCCGTCCCCTCTAGCAAAGGATAAAGACCTGTCAGAAGGATGAGGAAGGGGTCGTGAGCTTCCCTTTGACCCTAAGAGTCTACGATTCCCCAGAACCAAGTGGGGCGCTGGGTCCTGGGAGTGGCTTCACTGAACAGGGTTTATGAAGGAAGATCACAGAACACAGGATGTTACAGCCACAAAAACCTGTGCAGCTTGTCAATCTGAGTTCCTGGGAGGTCAAGTGACTTGTTCAAGAAAACAGAGAGTTAACAAAGGGCAAGAGCTAGAATCCACTTCTGCTTTGTGCCAAGGACTGTATCCAAGGGGACACAAGCATGGGTAAGCCAGGGTTCCTGCCCTCAGCACATCTGCTGAGGGAGGGGGGAGCCAGTGCAAATTGGGAGGGGGAGGCTTGACGTTGGCAAGGCAACCATGTGGATTATCAATAAAATCTGCCCATCTTCATCCCCCGGAAAATGTTTTTCTCCAGGGCTGACTGGGCCCTCCCAGTGCACAGTACAAGCCTGCTGGGATTGGTGGCGGCGGCGGGGGGGGTGGTAATCCAGATCGTGACAGCACAATGCCAGGATGCCAGGACAGAGGCTCCCCTCACTTGCTGAACCCACTAGAAGCATGAGGACTGCCTTCTGCCAGGGCAAGAGGCTTTGGGCTGTGCTAAAGCTGTCAGAGTTGGTTACGAAAAGAAACGGGACAGAAGGGCATCCCAGTGGGGAAAATGGATTGCACAAAGGTACAGAACCAAGGAAGCAGGGTGAGTTAAGAAAACCTCAGCGATTTTTGTGTGGTGGGAGGGGATGGGGCAGGTGAAGTGGAAAAGATTGGCTGGAGCCACAATCCCACTACTGGGCATGTACCCTGAGAAAACAATCATTCAAAAAGAGTCATGTACCACAATGTCCATTGCAGCTCTATTTACAATAGCCAGGACATGGAAGCACCTTAAGTGTCCATCAACAGATGAATGGATAAAGAAGATGTGGCACATATATACAATGGAATATTACTCAGCCATAAAAAGGAACGAAATTGAGTTATTTGTAGTGAGGTGGATGGACCTAGAGTCTGTCATACAGAGTGAACTAAGTCAGAAAGAAAAACCATATGCTAACACTTATATATGGAATCTAAAAAAAAAATGGTTCTGAAGAACCTGGGGCAGGACAGGAATAAAGACGCAGATGTAGAGAATGGACTTGAGGACACGGGGAGGGGGAAGGGTAAGCTGAGACGAAGTGAGAGAGTGGCATGGACATGTATACTGACTAACTTTGTTATACAGCAGAAACTAACACACCACTGTAAGGCAATTATACTCCAATAAAGATGTTTTTTAAAAAGAAAATTGGCTGGAGCCGGCCTGGGGAAGGCCTTGAACGCCGGCATTTCACTCCTCCGCTCAGCCTCCGGGCAACCTCGGAAGGACGTACACCGCTCACTCTCAGAGCAGAGCTACCAGGAGGAGAAGGGTGGTCCTCGCCGGTGTCCGGCCCCATGCCGGCGAGCCCCGCAGCGCCCGAGCAGAAACTCCACGGGCAAGCACCCCGCTTGACAGCACGGCCTCGGGGTGGGCAGGGGTGGCGCGTTACGTTAGAGCTAGCGACTTGCTACCGGGGAAGCGGCGCTAAAACCCAGGGACCCGGTGGGTGCAGCGGGTCCGGGGAGTGGCGGGGGCGGGCGCCGAACCAGCCCGGAAAGGGAACTTGGCACAATCGGCGCATCAAAGCGGTGCAGCTGCGGCTCGCTGAGCCCGCGCAGCTTTCTTCTCTCCGCTCTCTTCTCCCCGATTAATCAGCGGCTACAGCGCGGCGCTTTGATCCCCGAAATCAAACCCTCCGTCTGATGGGTGACTTGATGTTATGCTAATCCGAGCTGATTGAGCTGAGATAATTACACTTCATCCAGGTTTCCTGGGAGTTCCGAATAAATATTGATGCACATCTGTCCCCTGCTCAGGTGTAGCGGGGAGCTTTGCGATGGCAACAGTTTCGGCCGGCCCGGGAGCGCGCGCACTGCCGCCAGCCGCCCGCCTTCGCCGCTGCGCCGGGATGCTGCGAGCCGGGCGGGATACCCAGAGCAGAGCCTCGCTGAGCGGGGCCCGCGAGGCGACCGGGGAGGGGACGAAGACCTGGCGCTTTGCGGTTCGGGGGCCTGGTTTGAGTTTCAGCGTCCCCGTATGGGCTGTGTGGTCTTGGACGTGTCACTTAACCTCTCTGAGCCCCAGAGCCTACCCATTTCTTTAGATTGCCGCGGAGATTAAATGAGATGCGTGAGAAGGGGCTGACCTGTGCGGAGTCACACTGGGCCTTGCTGCGGGGCCCTCCCCACCGAGAGCCCGGAGGCGCTGGGAGAAGGCACCCCAGCCGGGGTATCCTCCCTGCCAACACTCGTGCGCCGGGGCTGCGCGCTCCAGACGGTATAGAAATGAATAATAAAGCAAGCGTTTCGGTGGCGCCGCTCCTCCCCGCGGGCTAATTAGATCGTGTTTGTAAAGCACTTCGAAGACAAAACGCGCCCCAAGTATTAATTATCGTTAGCCCCGTCCCAACACGCTTCCTGAGCAGCGCGGGAAGCCGGGAGAGGCCCCTTGCCAGCCTGCGCTGCAGCTGCCGGGCAGGTACAGAGACCCCAAGCGCGGGGACCGCCGCAGGTCCGCTACCCCCCACCCTTCCGAGCTCTAATCCCTTTCTCAGGCTCTCCGGAGATCCGCACGCAAGAATAAAGACGCGGGGAGGAAAAGGAGCGGGTTACAAGACACAACAATCTGCAGATGTATCCATCCCGCTCCGGGGAAGAGGTAGGGGGTGTCCAGGAAGACCTCCCTGAGGAAGCGCCCCACATTTTGGAGGTGTAGGAGCTGGCCGAGAGGACGGGGGGAGCACCTCCTGGTACTGACCCTGGACGACCCTAACCAACGTGTCTTCCGAAATCTTGCACGATTTGCCCCCAGAACCACGCCCCCCATTGACCAGAGACCCTGTTCTCCAGTCCCCGCGTCCTGTAAGGCCTGGACCAGCGCTGAAGGACCATGGGGGCACAAACCCCAGCTCAAGCGGGTTCTGGGTGTACCAGGCAGTAATCCTAGCAGAACTTGGCCTTGCAGTCAGAGTTAGACTCACCTGGAAGTGGTAAAACCGAGACAATATTATCTAGTCCCTTTTCTCACCTTTACTGGGATGATGATTATAAGACCCAGATCAGTGAAGGGTCTCCATACACAGAGCCAGGTGGAAGCAGAGCTGAGCCCCAGTCTCCAGACTTCTCCTCCAGCGCTCTGCAAACTCACCTTACTGTTCCCTTGGAATAACCACAGCAATACTTAGAAAAATAATAATGAATAATGTGCAGAGTTCATTACCTTCTACAAAGGGCCGCCATATGCCCTATCTCAATAGGTCCTAACGAGCCGAGCCACCGAGCGCAGAGATGTCAGGGGATTTACCCTGGGTCACACCCTGGTTAGTGACAATGCTGGGGCAGGAGCCCTGGGTGCCATCTACAGATCCTGTGCAGTACCTTCCAGCTCACCTTCTTAGAGTGCCTGGAATCTTATTTCTTTAAATGCATGCAATTCTTGCCTATACTGTAGCTCACGCTGCTTTCCTAAAATTAAGCATTTTTCTGTCAACAAGCGTCTTTGCCCAGAGACGTTTCCTATTATCTTCAGAAGCTGGTGGATGCGGCTGAGCCCCTAGACCTCTTCCTCAGAAGCATGAAAAGACAAGTCTCTTGAACAAGGGGTGTGGGGTGGGGTCGGATGGAGGGTACCCCACCCTCTGAGAAAGAAGACTCTAAACTCCTCGGAGCAGGGATTGGACTGCACCATCCTTTTCTTCTCCATCATTCCTAACGTGGTGTTTAGGGATGTTGGTTGAATGCCCAGCAGGTATGAAACTGAGAAGCAAACGGCCTGAGGCCTGGGAGAAGGAAGGAGGGGCAAGGCGACCAAGTTCAGCCCTTTCCGGACACCAGGCTTCTCCAGCTTTCACGTGCATATAGGGAGTCACCTGGGAGCCCCTTAAAGGGCAGATTCCCAGATCCAGTCAGAGATTCCGATGTAGAAGTCTAAGTTAGAGCCCCTGGAATCTTCTTTCAACACTCACTGCACAGCCCCTCCCCCAGGCGTTCCTCCAACCCCGCTCTGAGAAGCCCTGCCTACAAGGAGCTGAGCATTGCGCAGACCCCCTGCGGTCAGCCTGGGGAGTGCAGGGGAAGGGAGAACGCTCATTCAAACAGAAGACAGGTGATGCCCAGGGAAGCAGGGCATTGGGCCTGGCTGTGGGGCGGTAGGAAAGCTTCAGCCCCCTCTATGGGAGTGGCTTGGGTTTCAGAAGCAGCAATGAAGAGGGGCCAGGGAGAGGTTAGGGACAGCCTGGGGGCAGAGCTAATGCAGGCTTCCTCTGAGGACTTCTGCAGAGAGGAACAGCATTTAGTCCACTGGACCCCCGAGCCCTGCTACTTGTCACTAGGTCAGTGGGCGAGTAGCTGTGCTGCTGGTCAAGAGCTTTGCGGGGTAGGACAGGGCTGCCTTATCCATTAGTCACAGGGCACACAGGGCCCAGCATACTTTTAGGGGCCCGAGGAAATGTTTGAATTTCTTTTAAAATCAGAAGAAAACAAATGAACTTTCAGATAGGATAAAGTGTTTTAACATGTAATATCAAATTTTTCATCTTTATACCAATACAGTTGTAAAACAGAATTATTTATTTTTATTTTTTTTAAATTTTTAATGGAGGAAGGGACCCATGAAAGCAAGAGTGCCAGGGGTCACAGAAGTCAGAATGCAGCCTGGGCAGGAGGTTGAGGGATGTGAGGAGGGAGGAAGGTGAGTGGCCTGGAGCCTAGGATGCTTCCCACTGGGAGATATGACTTCTGTGGCAGCCAGAGCCTGCAGTCGGCCTGGCCCCTCCCTGGCAGAGCCCAGGGCTCTGTGGGAAGAGGCAGCCTCTGAATCTGCCCCAGAGTTACCAAAGTGATTATAATTGACACTGGGGCAATGCTCCCTAAAGGGACGGAGCCCCACAGGCTGGGCCCTGCTGGGGATTAGCTGGCTGGGCTCAAAATGGGAACAGGGAAGAGGACCCACCTCCTGTGCCTTTGGATAGAAATAAATTAATGTAAATGAGATCCAGGTGAGTGCATTTATTTTCTAGCTAATATTTGGGCACTTTTTGATCCCGAGCTGGGGATCTTCATTCTCGTCCAGAGTGAAGAGGAAGAGGAGAAGAAACAAAAAGAGAAGGACCACTCTGGCCAAGGCTCCCTCTCCTCCTCTTGCCCTACCTCCCCGCCGTCCTAATACCCTGCAAGGTCCCAGACTTTGTGTGTGGTGAGCAAGCAGCCTCACCTGTAGTCAGAGGCCACGTTCCCTAATCCAAAAATTAAAGAGCCCGGAGAAAACAGGCTAATCAAATTATACATTCCTGAGAACCATTTATAAGCCAGGTACATTCTTTAATCTTAATTAGAAATCTGAGCAGCTCCCACCGTCTCTGTAATCAACATTGAAACAGTGCTGACCCCCATGGCGCTAACCTTGAGAGCCACACACAGGTAAGTTAGGAGAGCTGGAGGCTGCTCCTGCCTCCTCACTGGAGAAGGGGTGTTCGTGGGGCTGTGGGCAAGGTTGAATCCCTCAGCTGCCCCTGCAACACCCCAAGTCCTCCCCCCACCAAGGACACATGTACAGAGTCTCAGTCCAGTTCACACTGACTCACCGCCACCCTGAACCGGGACCAGGTTTAGGACCTTGAATCTCTCACTCATCAATTATAATACCTCTCTAGCTGGTCTATTCTCTGTGCTGCAAGCCTGTGATCTTTCTACAAAGCACATCTAACCATGGGCTTGCCTTTAAAACTCCTCCGAGGTTTCTTGGAGCCTTCAAGACACGATGCAACACCCCTCTCTCCCCAGCACAGTGCCTTATTTAGGCTTTGTGGTCTAGCCCCTGCCTACCTCTCTATCCCACTCCCTCATGACACTGAAGGGGTTCAGGGCATGCCACCCCAAAACATGCTACTCTGGCATAAGGATTATTTTGAGCTGAAGGCAATTTTTAAAAAGCAGACACAAGGCGAACTCTCTGGCCTCCTCTTCTCTCCCAGGAAGAGCAGGATGATTCTTAATCACTGTAAACAACTCTAGACTCTTATCAGCCCGGAGATGGCACTAGAGGAATCTACATAAAAAATCTTGCTAAAACAACTTTTACCTTCTTTTAGTTTCCTCCACATATTTACCTTTCCACGTTTTACCACCTTTAAAGGCCTAAACCCTTGTTTCTTTTCTTATCACGTCTCTACAAATGTATCCTTCCTTGTCAGGATGCTATATAAGCCCCAGTACTGGCCTTTCTCACCTTCTGAGAGGGCCCACACTCTGTGGAGTGTGTTTCTCTCTAAACGAATTCACTTCTTACCTATCACTCTGTCTCTCACTGAATTCTTTCTGCGATGAGACATCAAGAACCTGAGCTTCATTAAGTCCTGAAACCAGATACTGAACCCCACCAGGTGGGAGAAGTTAACTGTGTGCTGCCCACAAGCAGGTGGACCCCAGAATGGTTGGAACCAGAAGGCTGACGGTGCCGACTCCCGCTTTCCTCCCCACCAACCAATCGGAAGAATGTCCACCGGCTGATCACACCCTCCTCTTTGAACCATTACTGTAAAACTCCCCACTGCCCCCTCCAGGTTGGGACACAGTTTTGAGGGCATGAGCCTGCCGTGGCCCCCTTTGCCTGGCAAAGCAATAAAGCTATTCTTTTCTACTTCACCCCCCACCCCCCAAAAAAAGCCCCAGTTCTGAACACCTCTTTGAGTTACTCACCACTGAGTTCTCCCACATGTCGATGCATGATCTAATAAACTCTGTTTTTTTCTCCTTAATCTGTCTTCTGTCAGTCTAATTTTCAGGGCCTCAGGCAATGAACCCTAGATGGGCAGAGGAAAAGAGAGTTTTCTTTCCCTACAATACTGAACTACTATCATCCCCTGTGTATACCAGGCACTTTCACTGTCTGAGCTTTTGCACACATTGTGCATCCTGCCCAGGATGTTTTCCTCTGGCTTCAACAACCTAGTCGGCTCCTACTTAGCCTTTAAAACCTTGCAAAGAAAACATATGTCCACACAAAGGCTTGCACAGGAAGGGTCACAGCGGCATGATTCATAATAGCCCCAAACTGGAAACAATCCAAATGTCCATCAACCAGACAACGTATAAACAAACTGTGGTATATCCATCCAATGGAATACAACCCAGCAATCAGAAGAAACAAACTACTGTCACATGTAACAACAAGAATGAACCTCAACAATATTATGCTAAGTGAAGGAAGCCAGACACAGAAGACTATGTATTGTATGATTCTATTTACCTGAAATTTCCAGAAAAGGCAAACTCACAGAGGCAGAAAGCAGACTGGTTGTTGCCTTGTCCCGAGGGAAGGAGCAGTAATTGACAGCACACAGGCATGCAGGGACTCTGGGGCTGGTGGAAGTGTTCTAAAATGGGCTTGTGGTGATAGCTGCACAACCGCTTAACCTTCAAAACTCATTGAAATTCCACACTTACAATGGGTGAGCTTTATGGTATAAATAAAATTAACAGCAAAGCTGTTAATCAGTAAAGCTAATTGATGGATGGATGTAGAGATGAATGGATGAATTTGTAATGAAACAAGTATAATACATGGTGAGAGTAGAATCTAGGTGGTGGGTGGAGTGTTCACTGAATCTTCTTTCAGCTTCTCTGTATGCTTAACATTTTCCATGATACAATGTTGGGGGAGAGCAGTCCTTGCGAAGGTCTCACTTTTCTGAAGTGTTTCTCCTTTGCCTCCCTTCGCTCCACACACCCACCCTGGAAAGGACTCATCACACCCTTGTTACTAACCTTGTTTCCCTTATGAGGCTCTGTCCTTGAGAAGCTGATCTTTGTCCTGCCCAGGGTCATTTGAGGAATCCTGTTACTTTTGCAAAGATGAAGTCTGAAGGAGTTCATCGTTTAAAGGATCAGAATATAACAAAACCTGTATTTGGCGGGGCGGGGGGGGGGTTGTTTTGTTTTAGTGGTTTAGCAAAATTTGCCTTTACCGTTTGATTGCTGGGGCAGATGCTCAATTTATGTAACAAAGCAGTGCCTCTTGGGAGGAAAGAGATAGATGAACTGCCTAATGTCTGCTCCCCAAGACTCAGGAATCAGGGAGATCTGTGGCTGGACTAATGGCCTGTAAAATCCAGTCCCCTAAGCTAGAATTATCTTAGGATTACCATAAGCAGGTGTCCAGGTGAGTAACCCAGGCCCAAGTTAAGGACACAGAAGTGCCTGGGAGAGGGCTGGTTTGGGAAAAGCATGTGGGTGGTGCAAAACTTCCTCCAGACCCAGAGATCCTCGGGCAGTTTCCAGTTCTGGTATTGATAACAATGGCTGAGCATGTGAGTTTGATCCATGAGTGCTGAAGGTTTGAAGACCAATTTGGGGGCCCCACTGCGGTCTGGCAGGGGCCTTAGGATCAAAGGACAAGAGCCTGTGGGCTGTGCAATCCTATCTGGACTGAGTATACCACCAGGATTACTGGACAGTTCAAGGGGTCTGGGGGGGACTTCAATAGAGAGGTCTCAGACTAACTGCTAATCAGGAAGGTGTACTCTCGGGCAACTAGATTTTAAAATGTGCCCCAAGTTTATGCAGTGGTTCACACCAGTTGCAACTGTACAGACCCTATGCCTATGTTTCCTCATGTATCTGTCCAACTGGAGAGTAAGGCCTGTGAAGGCAGGGACTGCATGTCATTTGTCTCTACAGCCTCAACATAGGTCCTGGCACATGGTAGGTGCCAGGCTGGAAGCCAGGAGTCCCAATCCATGGGCCCTGTTCTGATACCTGCACACAGTGTGACATCAAGCAAATCCCCGGAGCCTGGGTTTTCTGTCCTGTGTCACCCATGCCAAGAAGGGAGCAGGGACAGCATGCTTGTGAAGGACCTGAAACTTTCGGAAGAGGGCGAGAATTGATACTAAAGCAGACTCTAAGGCAGAACACCCTAAGGCAGGGGTCCCCAACCCCCTGGCCACAGACCGGTCCTCGGCCTGTAAGGAACCGGGCCGCACAGCAGGAGGTGAGCGGCGGGCGAGTGAGCGAAGCTTCATCTGCGGCTCCCCGTCGCGCCCCATCGCTGGCATTACCGCCTGAACCATTGCCCCATTCCGTCCATGGAAAAACTGTTTTCCATGAAACCGGTCCCTGGTGCCACAAAGGTTGGGGACCACTGCCCTAAGGAGTAAGTCCAAGTAAGGCTCGAGTTCATGCATTCACTCATTCAATCCACATGGGGACTGGTATTCCAAGGCACAGTGCTAGGAACCAGGGACGGAGCTATGTACATGACAGTCTCTTCTGAGACTCTCCCAGGCTGGAATATGATATGATCTCACAGGGGTGCAAAAGTACTATTGGAACTGTGTCAGTTAGCATGTTTTTGGCTGCAAGTCACAAAAATCCTCATTCAAGATGACTTAAATAAAAAGGAAAATGTATTCTCTTATGCAGCAGGAAGTCCAGGACTAAGGCAGGATCCAGAGTTGGCTTCCTCAAGGGCTCAGTGATGTCACTGGGAGTCCAGCTCCTTTCTGCCTCTCCTCCTTGCTTTCCCCGGTTTGGGTTTCATCTTTAGTCTGGTGACAAGATCAGCTGGGACAGTTCAAGCCATCTCTTCTAGACTTGGTGCCATGCAGCACACACAGAGGGTAGATTTTTCTCTTTTGTAGCTGTCTTCTAGAAGTAAGAAGACCTCTTCCAGAAGGTCCTTGGCCTATCTCTTTTTGTGTCTTACTGGCCCAAATGTGGGGTACCTTCTCAATTCCTGAACCAGTCACGGGTAAGGGGACTGGGTTTATTTTAGACCAGACTCACCTCTGAGGACTGTGTGGAAGAGTGGTGAGTACCCAACTGAAATCAGGGTCTGTCATAAATTTTAAAACTTAGAGATGAGAAATGGGTAAACTACCAACAGTGTCCACGATAGGATACCCAAGGAAGGCGTGGGTAAGCCAGGAAAGCTTCTAGAGGCGTTGACCTATGAGCTGGGTCTTTAGCAACGGGCAGGAGTTACTGGTGAGATGAGAGAAGGTTATCCCGGGCACTGGGCTCAGCGTTTGCCGAAGCATAACTAGATGTTCGGAGAACAAGGAGATGTCTGGCAAGACTGGAGTGATGGGGGCCATGAGTGAGACGGCAAATCCAAATCAGGTTGAAAAGATGGTCAGGGGTAACTCGGCGAAGGCCCTCACAGGCGGTGCGAGGAGCTTGAACTTCAGTCAGTGGGAACCAGAGGAGTCTGAAGGATAACTTTGAAGGCCACGTGAGAATGTCCCAGTAGAACTGGGAGGGAGCCGGAGCACTTGAATTAGGAACATTGCTGCACCCCTCTCATGCGAACCCCGTCCCCCGGCCAGGTTTTCTGAGCACCCTCGGAGCTGTCCATGGTACCTTCTCTATAATTTGGGAATTAAAGGTGGGGCGGGCACTGACAGCAGGTGAGCAGCTGTGATTACTGCCTCTCTGTGGGTGTGTAGCAAGGACACGGGTGCACGGATAAGAGGGAATGAACACCATCCCCTCCCAGTAGACCTGAATGAAGCCACCACTCATGGACATAGAGAAACAGGTCTGTTTCTCCAGCCCAACTGCTCCCCAGTGAGACTTGTCCTCACACCCATCATGCAATCAGCTACCCAGGCAGCCAGCCAGCTTTGCTAAGGTAGCTGCTGTCCCTACCACTGCTGCCATGGGGCCTGCTGCTCACCTCCTGCTGGGGGAAAGGAGGCATCACACTCCATGAGGGATTCCAGTGAGGAAACCACAAGCTACTCACCCCACGCCATCCCCACTCCCCCACCCTCCCACTCCTAGATCATCCTACAGACACGCCAAACTCTGCCCCGCACTGCTTCTCCCTTGAGTTACTGAGCTCCGCTCCTCTCTCCCCTCCCCTTCCCAGCTCCATGGCAGGGTCTGCCCCAGCTCCTCCTCTTCCTCACCACCTCTTTGCCCCCTCAAACTCCCATAGTCTGTCTCCCACCCCAACCAGGCTATAATAGGGCTGAGGCCACTAATCACCTCCCAGTGACCACATCCAGCGAGCTGTTCTCAGTCCTCCTCCGTGACCTCTGAGTGGCGTTTCTCACTCTGGACAACCCCCTTCTGCTTAAGCTCAGTGCCGGGTACGCAACCGTTAACGTGCCAGCCCTTGATTTAAGCAGTCCTGCGCTGCTGCTTGCCGGTTACCTCCCCTCTGGCCTTTTCCTACCGGCTCCTCTCACAACTCCTCCCCCACCAAGCCCATGTGTGTGCTCTCACTGGCTCTACCTCCAGCCATGCTTTCTCACCTCACCCTTTCTCCCGGTGGCCTGTTTGTGTGTAAAGATGACTTATGTCTAAATCTCCAGGCCCCCTCACCTCCTGAGAAAGCCCCAGTCTCCCTTCTTTTTTATTTATTTATTTTTAACATCTTTATTGGAGCATAATTGCTTTACAATGGTGTGTTAGTTTCTGCTGTATAACAAAGTGAATCAGCTATA
>NC_041229.1:15823715-15825662 GCF_002837175.3 Physeter macrocephalus | reverse complement strand
TTTTAGATTCCATATATATGTGTTCGCATACGGTATTTGTTTTTCTCTTTCTGACTTACTGCACTCTGTATGACAGACTCCAGGTCCATCCACCTCACTACACATAACCAGTCTCCCTTCTTGAGGGTTCTTCTGGATCCTTCTCTCTGGTTATCCTTATAACAGCTCAAACCCCAATGTCTGGCGCCAAAGCCATCGTCTTTTCCCCACCCCACCCAGTTCCTCCTCTTCACTTCCCAGCTTCTCAGAATGCCGCCGCATCCCCCAAGCAGCCAAATTTGAAACCCTGGGGTTCTTCATGATGCCTTACTCTCCCGTGTTCTTCCCATCCTATCAGTAGCCAAGCTTTTAGAGTCTCACAATTCTGATATTTGTCATGTCTTGACATAAACATTAGTGGTTACCCATATATCTGTCCAGTGAAGCTCAAACTCCCCAGCTTGGCATCCAAGGCCCTCTGTGCTCTGCCCCGGCCTCTCCTTTCAGCTTTGTTTGCTAGCACTCTGGGTACCTCCCCACTTTGCTCCTGCTGCCTTCTCTTCCTGCAATGCTTTCTCTCCCCAGCCTGATGTGTCCATCCTTTGCTGCCTGTCTCAAGTATCAGTTCCCTGTATGGGAGCAGAAAGAACCACCAGCTTTAGTGCTGAAAAGCCTGGTTTGGAGGCATAGCTTGGATCTACACCACAGTTGGGCTCTTAATACTTTTGCTTGGAATTGAACTTTACCCTCTGAACCTCAGGTCTTTTCCCTTTGCCCCACTGAGGAAGAGAGGAATGCAGGCTCCTTGCAGACAGGACAGCCCTGACAGGAGAGAAGGGAGGGTGCCCATCTCATCCACTCATTTGGAGAGAGGGAGCGACTGAGAGCACAGAAGGAAGAGCTGAAGCAACTCTTACCGCTGTCACTGAAAGAGCGGCAGGTCCCGGTTAAAATGCTGAGTGAGAGAGAAAGCGATTCCTCCCACACTGCCATATGCTCATTTCAGGGCAGTGAGCCAGAGCTGCGAGACACGTCAGTCTGTATGGCTCTGTCCACGAACAGCTCCCTTGTGAGGGGCACATTCGTCAGTTCTTTGTGTGTCATAAACAGTAGCTTCGTCTACATGCAAGGTTGGCCACCCTGTGCTATTTCTGTAAAGGTTCTAACTATGACTCAGATCTTTTCCTCTCATCCTCTCTCATATTCCAGTTTCCAGAAGAAAGTGGGCTAGTACCAGTGATTCCAGAGCTGGCTGATTCTCAATATCCAGTCCTGTATCAGCAGCCAAGACCTAAGGGTCTGGCCTCAGATGGTGGTGCAGGGCAAGAGCCAAGAGCTTCTGCATCTCTGCCCTGACCTCTTCTCCCCTTCAAAAAAAACCAGAACTTCAATTAGGTGTCCTCTGAAGCTACTCTTTTTTAAAATTTCCAGCTAATAAGTTCATGAAAGAATTTTTTAGGCCTTTTCTTTCTAGTGCTCTCACCTAAGTGAGAAGTTGGCTCTTCACCTGGATCATCCAATTCTTTCTTCCCAAATTGCAATTCCAGTCTCAGTGTGGGTGTCCATGTCCCTATGGCTTTCTAGTGGTATTTCATGGCTCATGCTGACTCTATCGCCACCACTTCACCTCAAGTCCAGCATTTAGGAAACAGCAGCTCAGCCAAATGGCGTTTCTCTGCAGTGAAGCTACCCCAAAAGGTAGCTCCCCAGTTGTTATCATTAACTGTGCTCTTCCTGGAAGCACAGGAAGGTCAACCCATTATCAGAAATAAATCTTCTACATGGAAACAACCTAAACGTCCATCGACAGATGAATGCACAAAGAAGATGTGGTACATATATACAATGGAATACTACTCAGCCATAAAAAAAGAACGAAATAATGCCATTTGCAGCAACATGGGTGCAACTAGAGATTATCAGACTAGTGAAGTAAGTCAGACAGAGAAAGACAAATACCATATGATA